>NW_027496813.1:0-176133 GCF_021521415.1 Bidens hawaiensis
AAATTAAAATACTTATTAAAGTAGTTGAGACAATGTATAAACTTAATTTTAGAAGGCTCGAATCACAAAAAAATTTCAAAATAAGTGACCAAGTGTCGGTGGACAACTCGGTGAGGACCCAACGTTAACTATTTCTAAAAATTAGTGTCTTAGGCTTGTATTATCTAGAATCCAATTTCGTTCAAATTCTGACAAAAGTTATTAGAAACGAGATTCGTTTGATTAGCTAAAATTCGTTAGACGTTAAAACGGAAACTTAAGATTATTGTTTAAACACTTACTCACTAAACCAAACCCATGTGCCACCCATTGTTTAGCCCATTGTTTTATTATAAACCATGTCTTCAACCCATGGTTTTACTTGAAAAACCATGTGCTCATCTTCCTATATATGTACATTCCCACACACACATCCCAAACACACCATCACATACTCACATTCAAAACACACACATACATACATATTAATCAAGATCAAGAAACATGGAAGAGATAGAAGATTAAGCTATTAGGAAGCTAGGAGGCACATCACTCTCACGCATCAATATCTTTATATTTCATACTCTCAAAGAACAAGTAAGTTTTAAAGTTACGACTGATTGTTTTTTTTTTTTGTATTGATGCATATGGTTTGTTGTTCTTGATGTTGTTTGAAGCTTGAAAGATGAAAATATGGATAATGTGTGTATATATACAGACCGTAGGTATGTATGTATGTGTAAGAAGGAAGATTAAGCTCATTTACACATGCATACATAAATCATAAAGATCCTACATTGATTGTTAAGTTTGATATTAGGTGTTGTTAATCTCTTGAATATTTTAGATGAACTTGATGTTAGGGTTTGTTGTTGGAATGAAATGTAAATTGATTATTGTTTATTAGCTTGGTAGTAATGACTTAAATTAATGGAAAAACTGTTGTTAGAGATGAACAAAACAAGGATATGTTCATAATTGTAAATTTGGGGATTTTTGGGTTTTGGATTTATTATGGATTTTGGATGGATTGATGAATCAAAAGTAATATGGAATAACTTAATTGAAAGTAAGAGAGGTTATATGCTAGAATTGATAGTTGGAACTTGAAGATTAACAAAGATTGTTAAAGTTGCTAATTAAGGAAACTTTAATTTAAAAAAATGTTGAAATTTGGATTTTGATATGAATACTTGTGATGAATGTGATGAATATGTGATTAATAACAACATTGAACTAAGATAGGGTGCATGATTAGAACTAGGATTAGTTAACACATTGGTTAAAATGGACAACAACTTACTAAAAATAGAAACTTTGTTGCTTAACTAATTGAAAGATCAAAACTTGAATAGAGCATTAGGGTGCATGAAACTATATCAAACAAGTTGGATAATATAAACTTAGATCCATACTTAATCAAATTTGAAAGATTGAATTAGATTGAATTATCAAAAACTAAAAGTTACTATAATTGGAAACGTTTTTATTTAAACACTTAGAAAATTCATAATTAGATTGGTTAATGAAGTACTTGAACTTATACATAAATGATATTATTTGAACCTGGACATTTAGGTAGTAATATGATATTGTTCATAAATAAATAACAAGTTAAACTAGTAACATTGTTAAGGTAAACAAAAAGACGCACTAGGAACCGGAAAACTCTATTAATGTGTCTTATGAACATACATGGTCAAAACTGCTATTTATGATGAATTATATGTTATTATATGTGTGTTTAGTTCATAGGATGGTTAGTATATACTTGTGTTATTTATTTGACTCGTCTGTAACTTAAACGGTCGAAAAATCGGCTTTTTAAGCAAAACCGACTCAACTATTAGGGACTGTTTTAAAACAGCCCCTAAAGTGATAAAATACCCATGTATAACATAAGTTAATACATGAGAAAATGGCAAGATGATAAAACTTAGTCCTAAACGGTTCGAGTCGCGAAAACCCACATGAAAACGTTAAAAAGTTGCTATTTTAAGAAAATATTAACAAAAATGAAAATAATATATTTTCACAAGTAAACTTATAAAACTTGATTAATATTTATGTAACAAGTATTTTTCATAAGTTATAAGTTACATTTTAAACGGAAAACCGAATTAACGCATTTTAAGCATAAAACCAACAAAACCGACAAAACCGACGAAACCGTCAAGTTTTGTGAAAAATAAAAGATTAATATTTTTTTAAAAATTCCAGCAACTAAAACTTAAAAATATTTTATTATATTATTTAATTAATATAATTAATTAAATAATAACTAACGGAAAACCGAACTATGTTTATCCGCTTATGTGCTATGTGCTTATATGTACATTAGAATAGGACTAATAAATTTAAAAGGATTTTTGTATAGAAACTAAAATCAAGTTTTTAGTAACAAAACGTGTTCTAATATAGGACACGGGAATTTTGGAAAAGCTACAAGACAGTGAGTTTCTCTATTGAAACCCCCCCCTCGATTTTTAACTGGAAATGTTTTTAAAACGATATTTAATTGTGTTTTGGGGGAAAAGCATATTCTTCATTTCATATTATTTTCATTGATGTTTTCTTTAAAAGGCATTTTATTTTACAAATTGGTGTATAATGTGGGATGACTCTAGTTGGCTAAATAACTGTTAACCGAATTAGTAAGGGCACAGAAATATGGGTAGATTTATCGGGGTGACGCCCCCCACTTCCATTCGCGTTGGGTTAAAAGTGGGTATATTTTGAGTATGGTATGTTTCGAGTTATCAACTGAGATGTCATACACAATGTTGTATTCTTTGCTCGTCTACAACAGCTCAATTTGTATAAGAAAGAAATGCCTATTGATTTGTGATGTAATGACGGTAGATCATTACACACGGTTGGGTGTTATAATGGTGGTAAGCCATTATACACGGATATTTTGGATATAATTCGGGGTGTAGTGACGATTAAACACGAATTGATATCGGACTTGTTAATTATGTGGATTATGTTTTCGATTCATATATATATATATATATATTTATATATGGACTATTTTTTTATATAAAGGGAAACTCACCAGCATGTTGTGTTGATCGATATTTCAATATGCTTTTCAGGTAAATAAATGAAGTATGGAAGCTTCGCGAAGAGTGCGGGAAAAATGGTGACGTGTGTTTGAATGAAAATTTTTGACTTTATGTTGAACTTATAATTTGAATAAAAATAGTGTAATATGACACGTGTAATAACTCTGATGGTCAAATATAGTTCAACATTCGTTTGAAATATATACTTTAATGTGATTGGCTGAAACGGCGTCATCACCCCGAAAATCATAATTTAAACAGCGGAAGACTTTGACCAAGTCTTTCGGGTGGTGACAGTACTTCAACAAAACCCCCACCCTTTTTAGAATCTTTTTGCTTACCAGATACTTCAATTATCTCATTTAACGAAAATAACGAGTTTCTAAATTTTCCTAACTTATTTTTCAACTCAAGAACTTCATTCTCAAGCTCAATTATCTCAAATCTATGTTTCAAGATTTCTTGAAATTTCTGATCATTAATTGTCATTTTGACGGACAACTCAGCTTTGAGATCATGATTACTTGTAGACAATGCTTCGATTTTCTCCCAAGATCTCATTTGAGATTCTAACGATTGTCTGTAAGATTGTCTATAAGTATCCTTAAGTGAAGCAATTTCTTTCACTAAACAATCATTATGATCTTTCAATGATTCTAACTTAGGTTTAATGTTCTCTCAATCATCGCAAGGCACATTAGCAGATAAATTAACAAATTTAGGAACAGAAGAACTAACCTCATCAATTTTGGCCATACAAGCAAACGTAGTTGGCTGCATTTCACATGAATCATCAGAATCAGACTCAGTATCATAGTCAGAAGATAGCTCATTCCCACTCGCATCCTGAAAATTCTCATTTGACTTGAACATAGCCAAGTTAGCTTGATTGTCATTGCACAACAACCTTTGTGAGAAATAAGTTCCATCAACAGCAGGCAACAAAGCTTGTGATCCAGAAGCAGACGATTTATTTCCAGAAGGCTTATCAGCATCATTATTCTTTTTCATAGAAGAACTTCTATCTTGACTTCGAGGTCCAGTATATTCTTTCTTTGGTTTGTCACACTGGCAACGTGTCCAAACTCTTGACAGTTAAAGAAATTAACTTTAAGGTTATCAATCCTAACTCTCTTGTTCAATGATGTAAGATCTTTTCCAGTTCTTTGCATGAACTTCTTCACTTTTCTTACTATCATTGCCATATTCCTCTTTAAATCCACAAGCTCCAAATCATCGTGATTGATTTGATCATAATCTTCATCGGTTAACTCACTTTTGGCAATTTTACTACCAACCAAGTCATGAAAGCACATAAAAAAGGCAAAATTTTGTTCAACCTCTTTCATGTTGACATTAGGTGGTGCTGAGAATTGATTAGCAGTAGATGAAGTTCCAGAACCTCCAGAAGATCCAGAACCTCCAAATGCTAAAAAGCATACACTTGGATCACTATAAGTTGTTGTTGAATTTTCATTTGCATTATGAGTAAGAAATGCAGTGATCGGAGATACTGTGGAGCTTAAAGGCATACTTCCACCATAGAAGGATGGATCTTGACTCTCTTTTGATGACTTTTAACACTTCAAATCATATTCCCGAGCTTCAATCTTTTGTATAAACTCAGAAGCAGTCAAATCTTCATTTTTGAAATAATTATTCTCCTCAACACCATCAGGAATATTGAGGATGAACTAGGTAAAACATTTTTAATTGTATCCATCTTATCAGTTTCAGAGGGTTCCATTTTTAACTTGTTCATTTCAGCAACTAAATGATTGAAACAAGTAGTTATTTCCTCAACAGTTTCACCTTTGAGTAAGTTAAAGTTTAGGAATTGAAACTTTAACATTACTTTCTTGCTTTCCTCAGTATTATCCATGCTTCTCATTCTGATGGGTTGAAACAAAGAAGCACTAATCTTGATGCTTCCAATTTGATGGAATATATTATCGGGTAGTGCCATAGTAAGAGTCGAATACGCTTTGTCTTGATCTCTAAAGCCTTCTTTTCCTCTTGAGAATATTGTGAAATAGCTTTAAGAGTAAAACCAGTGGTCTCATCACCTACAATGTAAACTTCATCAGGACAATAGTAAAAATCTGGATGAACGAAACCAAGATGAGCACGAAAATGTGGTTCCCATTTTGCAAAGTCACTAAACTTCATCAATCGAGGACATTTAGAATGAGATCCAGTTTCAGCATCCAAATGTAACACCTGATGCATCAGTACGTTCTAAGAAGCTAATGCATAAAAACCAGCCATTGTAAATAACAAGTTCAAATTTAACAACAATTCAAACTTCAAGGGTTAATATTGAAAAATTGGTAACTAACTGTGAACGGTAAGGAGACGAACTAAGTATGAATAACGAATTAAAGACACGAATTACTTGTTGTCAAAATAATGAACAAGAAACAGTATAACAACAAATTATATTATAATGAGTTAGTAACGAATCAGGGACATGTCAGTAACGAATTAGAAATAATGAATCACTAGATGAATTAATTTACGAATCAAAGTGACGAATCAAATTGATGAATCAAAGTGATGAATCAAAGTGACGAATCAAAATGACGAATCAACTTAACAAATCAACTTGATGAATCATGGTGACGAATCAAAGATGAATGTGTAACGAATCAGGATGACGATTTTGCTACAGTTTCTAACGAACAAGGTTGTTGAATGGTTAGACGGTTATAACAAACTTAGCCACGTGGCACAAGTTTGTTAGAAAAATTACTAACGAATTAGACCACGTGTCTAACGAATTAAGTATAACGAATCACAAGCGTTCACGAATTGGCTGTAACGAATTACAGTCGTTAACGAATCTTCAAACACTCGATGAAGATCTTCCAATCTTCATGTTAATTTTCCAGAAATTTGGAAAATTTCCAGAATTACGATTAATCGATAACCAATACAAAATTCGTAATACTATCCCAAATCAACACCAACGTGATCAAGTAATAACTCAAAACACTCGTATTCCAATCGCGAGTTCAATAAACACTATCACGTAAGCTCAATCAACCAAACCACTAACCAGATCTCAAATTACCTCTCTATAAGTTATTATTCTCTCAATAATATATTCATCATATTTATCAATAAATTATGTGTTTAAAGTATTCATATCATGTTAATCGAATCATATTGATGCTTCGGGTTAGCGGCTAGTTCTTGGAAGGTTCTCTCAATTGGTATCAGATCAGACGGCTGCTCTCGATGCATCGATTAAGGTATTAAATATGAGTTTATTCGTGTTCTTCGAATTTTGGTCAGATCTTGAAGTTAGTGTGTTATTGGTGGAATTGATGGTAGATTCATGCTATATAAGGTAATACGAAGTTTCTGGTATAAATTGGTGTTAAGTTATGGTGAATTGAGTGATTCACCAAAGAAGAGCATGGTTACTGTTTGATCAGATTTGGATCAAATCAGTGGTTGTTATGTTAATTGGATGATGGATTCGTGTTTAGGATGCAAATTCGAGTCTTAGTGTGTAATTATGTTGTTTAATTACGGTGTTTTGATGAATCTACCATGGATGAAGCTTGAAAATGCAGATTCCGGCCAGCGTAACTGATTTTTCCGGCGAAACACGTTTTTCCGATGACAGTTCAGATCTAACAACCTAATTCGTTATGTTACTGTAGCAATTTGTTATGGAAACTTAACGAATGGAAAGTTTAATGAATCAAGGTAATTCGTTAAGTTAAAAGATAACGGATTAAGGTAATTCGTTAAGGTAATTTGTTAAGTTAAAGGTAACGAATCAAGTTAATTCGTTAAGGTAATTCGTTAAGTTAATGGTAACTAATTAAGGTAATTCGCTAAGTTAATGGTTTGAAGCATGGAGACTCATTCGTTATGTGTATGACGAAGTGGAAATCTTAACGAATGGAAGGCCATTCGTGTAATTGTTATAACGAATGGAGTGGATATTTATAATGAATTAGAGTTGGTAATTTATAACGAACCGATTGGTTGACGAATGGAGATAACGAACTAAATTAACGAATGGAGAGGTCATTTGTTAAAAAAAAAACGAATGGAGTAATTTGGCAGGAAAATGTTTCTTGAACGAATTTTTTTCCTTGAATATTTCTCGTGAGTGAGATTTCATTCTTGAAAATTTTGGCGAAAATATTTATTTTTCGATAATTTTTGGTGATTTTTTGGCGGGAAAATTGGAAAAAAAATTTCTTAAACGAAATTTTTCTGGGATATTCCTAATGTATTGGAGACTCTTCGTGCAAATTTTGGTAAAATATTTTCCGGCCCACTTTTTCCACGTTTCGACTGGCCGAGGGGGAGTCCACATTGAATTTAAAGAGGAGACTGTTAGTGAGCTTTGAATGTTGTTCAAGACCTTGCCGAATTTGTCAAGAAAAGGGGGAGATAAAACTTTCATATGAGTTTATTTAGCTTGCATTTTCCTACGTTTGCAAGGTTTCTTGACAAATTACTGCAATTCGGGTGGTAATTCGTGCTTGCAAAGCTACGTTTGACTGAGTTCAAGACTGCAATTGTTCTTCGATTGGTGATTGGTTTGTTCGAGATTGAAACCTGACTATGTGGGATACAAGTGTCTGTCTATTAACTTCTTTCTGAGGGACTTTTATCTTGACTATGCGGCTATGAGTTCACGGCGGATTACTTATGTTTAGGGGGACGATTCTCGAACGGGTTGATGTTATTGAAGAATATATGAGTCTTTTCACTAGATAGAAGATTGATTAATCGAGGTTGGAACTCCAAATCATATGCCCAAACATTAGTGCATCTTTGCGAATGGGATGTGGAAGAGCTTCAAAGAGTATATTTAGGATACACGTTATCTAGAGAGGGAAAACCGAAGTGAAAGATGTTGAATGATCGGGTTTTTAATGAAGATGTGTGACGAGGTTAAATGTAAAGATATGTTTTCTTTACCGGTGCCGATGGATAGCTGATGACTTGCAGCTGATTGTTGAAAGATTGAACCATATCATACGCCAATGGATGATCGGGATGATCTTCAAGAGTTACTAACTTTGAGGGTGAGATCTGATATGAGAGGCTACAAGTTATTGGTTTGCTGAGAAGACTTAAAGATTTGTCCGTCTACACAAGCCCGAGAATCATCAGTCAAGGGGGAGTCTGTTAATGCATGATTTGTGACTGGTGATTTGCAGTTAAAGTATTTAAGGTTAAAGTATTCAAGAGCTACAGAAAAAAGAGAGTTTGTTAGTGCACGGTTTTGGTATCTGTAGAAATCGAATAAGTTATAGATAGTCTAGTCTATGTATTAAATGTATATTTATTGTAAAATGGCCATTCTCTTTGGATTGTATAGCGAATGGGTCCATTCGTTAGTTGACTAGGCTAGTTTGTTAATTTTATAAGCCCATTCGTCATGGAATGTTGACGAATGGTGGCTGGTTCGTTAAGTTATTACCATTCGTTATGGAATCATAAAGAATGGTGTGTCATTCGTTATGAAGGCATAACGAGTTAGGCTTAACTTAACGAATAGAGCTCATGGCCTATAAATAGGCAGCTCATGTTCATAATTTAGGGAGAGAGAGAGAGAGATCTAGATCTAAATTATCCTCTCCATAAGTTATTATTCTCACAATAATGTATTCATCATATTTATCAATAAATTATGTGTTTAAAGTATTATTGTGAATACATTATTGTGAGAATACATTGATAAATATGATGAATACATTATTGTGAGAATAATAACTTATGGAGAGGATAATTTAGATCTAGATCTCTCTCTCTCTCTCTCTCTCTCTCTCTCTCTCTCTTTTCCATACATACACAAATCTAACTCAAACTCAATCCAATTCCATACCAATTCTCAATTCAATCCACACAATCATATGTTAAACCTTCCCGAACACAGATCAATCAAACTCAGGGCATAATTATCAAAATCAAAAAAATTTCAAATGAATTTCAATGAAATAATAGAAAACCCGAAAACTAATTAAACAGTCTTCAATTACTAATTGAATTAACCTTAATCAAGAGCATTCAGAACAAACGAAAGATCTAATACCACTTGTTTAAACCCGGTAACTTCAGATCTAGATAATATCGTTATCAATCGTAGATTTAATTCATACCTTAATAGTATCTAGTTCAGTGTTATACTCTTAACTAGTGTTAATATATATATATATATATATATATATATATATATATATATATATATATAATATATATATATATATATAGATAGATAGTATTATGTGTATTAGATAATAGATTAAACAAAGGATTGATCGAGAGTAAACGTGGACAGAGTTTCGTTACTTGTAAATCAACGCATAAATTAACAAGGGGCAAACACCCCTATATATAGACAAAGGACCCAATTCGTTACACGTCCCGTAACGAATTGGAGTCCAGTTCGTTAACATTACAAACTCAATAAAGGAAACATAACAAATCATTCTGATTCGTTATTCCCCATTCGTCATCATTCCATGACGAATGGGAACATACATAACGAACTATAAGCCCATTCATTAAACATCCTTAACGAATGGGAGTTACATTAAACGAACCGAGTTAGCTAAACATCCTTAATGAACTAGCCTTACATTAACGAACTATATATCTAAATAAAGATAAATATCTTTTCAATATAATAATAATAAATTACAATACGACAAATACAAAGACTCGAGACGCCAAAACCGTGCACTAACAGTTAGTATAAACAGAAAAAATAAAGGAGGGGAGATTGAGATGGTATAGACATGTGAAGAGAAGACAAGTAACAACGCTAGTTAGAGCAGCAGACACCCTCTATGTAGAAGGAAGGAGGAGTAGAGGCATACCTAAATTGACTTGGGAGGAGCAGATTAGGTAGGTTTTTCTAGAGTTACACCTCTATGAGGACATGGTCCATGACAGGACTTCATGGAGACGTAGGATTAAGGTTAAGGACTTTTAGAGAATGCCACTTTTGTGTCTTAGCTTAAGCGTATGGACATAGACTCTTCTAAATTTAGGGGATTTAGTTTGTTAGTGCACGGTTTTGTCGTAGTATATAGACCTTGATCAGTTTGAGCTGTTGGAAAGTAGTAGATAGACCTTGATCAGTTTGATCTTCAACTGTAACGGGCTCAGACACTGTTGGTTGGTTGGTTGGTGTAATATTAGTAGCTAGCACACCCGGTCTCGGATCTCTCTTTCGTCATTTATGTGGAATGAGAATGGTGGCTAGCTGTCCTTCAACATCATCTACATTATGTGTCACAGTGACTGACTGAGGAGGCTTCAATGCAGTCAACTGGAGCTTCTCTTTAAACGCTTCAAATTCTTTCACTTGTTCAGCAGTAGGTATTGACTGTTGTTGGTTGGTTGGTGGAGAACAATTAGGCTCATTATCATCATAAATTATCTCAAAGGCAGTTGTGGGACTTTGACCAGGAATCACATGCTTCTCAGCAACAGAGGCACTAGCAATAGTAACAACCTCTGTCTCAACAAATTTTCAAACTTAACCAGTTGATGAGGTCCCTAATAGACCACTTTAGCCCCTTTTCTTGATTGCTTCAACAACCCAAAGGTAATGGGACCCATAGCCTTCAAGTCGATCGTTTCTACAGATTTAATCTGGTCAGGATAATGAGAGTCAAAAATCATCTGTAGAAACCTCGGGTACATTAAGAACATCTCCTTCTTCTTTCCCTTGAGATTGCTTATCATTTCATCGAACACGAACTTGGAATAATTTTAGTTCCAATCCATGATCAATGTAACCACAACCGACATCAAGGTGTGCCATATCTCTCGGCGTAACTCTTTTGGCGTTCTCGCACCGTCTTAAGTTGTTCGCGGATTTGCAAAACCTTATCGGTGGTTTCTTGGACTATCTCGGGTCCAGATAATTAATTATCTCCGGTTTCAGACCAGCACACTGGCGTTCTACATTTATGACCATAGAACTCTTCGAATGGTGCGACTTGAATACTTGTGTGATAACTATTCTTATACGAAAACTCCATTAGGAGTAGATGGTCGTCCTAACTTCCACCTAAGTCAGTCACACAAGCGCGAAGCATACCTTCAAGTGTTTGAATTGTCCTTTCGCTTTTCCCATCAGTTTGAGGATGATAGGCAGTTCTAAGGTTTAACTTGGTTCCTAACGCTTGTTGGAAACTCTTCCTGAAATGAGACGTGAATCGGCTGTCTCGATCGGAGATTATTGACAAAGGTACTCCATGCAAAGAAACGATGTTGTTCACATATATTTGCGCCAATTTATCCATTGAGTACGATTCGTTGTTGGGTTTGAAGTGAGCGGATTTTGTTACTCTATCCACAATGACCCAAAATATCATTATGCTGTCGAGTAGTTTTCGGGAGTTTCGTGATGAAATCCATTGTTATTAATTCCCACTTCCAAACGGGGAGTTCGAGTTGCTAAAGCAATCCCGAGGGCTTTTGATGTTCAGCTTTGACTTTCAAACACGTTAAGCATTTTGCAACATGCAAAGCGATGTCCTTTTTTTTCCATTCCACTAGTAGTTCGGCTTTAGGTGTTGATACATTTTGTCATTAACGGGTGGATCATGTATTTGGACTTGTGAGCTTCGCTCATGATGTTTTCACGCAAGTCCCCAACGATCGGTACCCAAAACCTATTTCCAAGTCTAAGGATACCATCACTAGCGAGTCCATGGTGTCGTTACGTTTTACATCGGAGATCTTGTTTTCATTGATTGCTTAGATTTGAGTGGATTTAGTTTGCTCGACCTTGGAGCTCTAGTCGTAGCGCTTGAACTCTTTTTGGCTTTTCATGTTCCTTACGACTCAAGGCGTTGGCCACCACGTTGGCTTTACCTTCGTGATAGACGATTTCACAGTCGTAGTCATTTAGTGTTTCCATCCAGCGCCTTTGATGCATGTTGATTTCTTTTTGTTCAAAGATATGTTTTAGACTTTTATGATCAGTAAACACAACAAATTTGACTCCATAGAGATAATACTTCCATATCTTTAAGGCAAATATTATGGCGCCTAACTCTAGATCATGAGTTGTGTAGTTTTTTTCGTGTACCTTGAGTTGACGAGAGGCATAGGCTATTACTTTCTTGCGTTGCACTAGTATGCATCCTAAACCAGAATGGGACGCGTCACTAAAGACAACAAAATCCTCGGTACCTTCTGGCAAGGCCAGTATAGGTGCTTGGGTGAGTTTTTGTTTAAGTATATCGAACGCCGCTTGTTGTTTGGTTCCCAATTCATAGTTGGTATTCTTATGAGTTAACGAGGTTTGGGAATGGCTATACGAGAGAAATTTTCAATGAACCTATGATAATAACCAGCCAAACCTAAGAAACTTCGGATCTCAGTAGGCTTGGAATCTCCCACTTAGAGATGGCTTCAATCTTTGAGGGGTCCACTTGAATTCCATTCACGTTTATGATGTGACCAAGAAATTCCACTTCGTGAAGCCAAAATTCGCATTTCCAGAACTTGGCGTACAACTTCTCGGTTCTAATCAATTCAAGCAAGATTCAGAGATGCGTTTCATCATCTTCCTTAGACTTAGAATAAATAAGTATGTCGTCCATGAATACTATAACAAATTTATCCAAGTAAGGTTTATAGATGCGATTCATCATGTCCATGAACGCGGTTGGGGCATTAGTTAAACCAAATGACATGCCCGTGAACACATAATGTTCATACCTTGTTCGGAACGCAGTTTTCGAAATGTCTTCGGATTGAACTTTGAGTTAATGATAACCAGAACGTCGATCGATTTTTAAAAAATAGCTCGCACCTTGAAGTTGGTCGAAGAGATCGTCGATTAGAGGGAGTGGATATCGATTCTTGATGGTGACTTTGTTTAAGGCTCGGTAGTCGATAGACATAGACATTGATCCATCCTTCTAATTGACGAAAAGAATTGGCGCTCCCCATGGTGATGAACTTTGTCGGATGAAACCCTTCTCAAGTAGTTCGTCTAGTTGTTTCTTCAGTTCTTTCATCTCGGTTGGTGCTAGACGATACGAGGTTTTGGCGATTGGAGCAGTTCTGGGTATATGATAAATTCTAAACTCGACTTCTCTATTGGGAGGAATACCGGTAAGTTCATCGGGAATGAAATCACAGAATTCAGAAACAATAGGTACGTCTTTTATTTCTTTGGTTTTGGATTCTTCGGTAATGTAGGCAATGAATGCTAAGCATCATTGATTTAAATATTTGTTAGCCCTAATCAAGGAAATTATGATAACTTGGCCAACATCTTTGTCCCCTTCAATTCGAATGGTTTGTTTATCAGGCGCTCGAAGTTCGATAGTATTGCTATTGCAAATGATACATGCATGATTGTTGGGTAACCAATCTATACCAAGTACAATGTTAAAACCAGCAAGAGTTATGGGCAACAATTGAATAGGCAGAACGTATCCAGCTAATAAAATTTTTCCATTTTCTAGGTCTTCGGAGATTTTAACGATTTCACCACTAGCGGTCTCGACGCTTAGAGTTTTATTTAGTTTCGTTAATGGTTCATTTAATAGACTACAAAAGTTATAATCTATGAAATTTAAGTTGGCACCAGAATTAAACAAAACTCTACCATACGTGTCGTTAACTAAAGTCGTACCGATGATGGTTTCCGGCATGTCGGCCGCTTTTTTGGTATCCAACATGAAGACCCTTGCGTTATGCTTATTTGCGTCATTCTTTTGGCCACTTCCACCCGCACCACCAGTAGCAGGTTTGTTCTTGGGGCACTCGAAACTGAGTTGGCCCATCTCTTTGAAATTATAACATGTCATCGTTTACTTCCAACAGTCGACCGTTGCATGACCGGGTTTGTGACATGAGTCACACACGGTTGTCACAGATGTTGTGAAATGAAAACGGCCTTTGTGGTATTTCTTGCAAATTTTACATTCAGTGTAGTTGGAATTAAATCCCGATTTGCGTTGTTTTACACCCTTGCCCTTGAATCGGGCGTTTCCTCCCGTCTTTTTGTAGGCGTGAGTTGGCACTACTTTCTTATCTTCCTCTTTATTGCAGATCATACCACTCATAAGATATCCAGTCAACTCCATCGCAGAGTCGACGGTTTGAGGTAGGTGAGAACTTACCATGTCGCGGATTTCCCATGGATGTCCGCATATATAGCGTGTTCCTTTGATGACTCAAAGGTTACCAGCTGGGGCACGAGTCGACAATACTTGTGGAATTTTGTGTTTTATTCTCGAAGATTAGTTCCTACGACTCTATGGTTGAGGAATTTGGTTTGAATTTGATCGGTTTCATGCATCGGGCAGAACTTTGCCATCATCATATCCTTGAAATCCTCTCACATCAAGTTGTACAATACTTGCCTTCCCTTGCTCATTATCTACGTATTCCACCATTTTAGAGCCTCTCCTTTGAACATTTGATCCGAATATTGAATCTTCTCTTGTTCAGAACATTTGCTTATAATCACAATCGACTCCATTTCTTCAAGCCATCTTACAGTCGCAATGGCGCCCTTGTTGCCATATAATTCCTTGGGTGCAAAATTCTTGAAGTCTTTAAATTAGAAACTTTCAATTTTCATCTTATTAAATTTTGTATTAAATTCTCATCCAGCATTTGATTCAAGAACGCTCTCTTCAAGATGAGATGGATTAGGACAAGGTTTCTTCATATATTTTTCGGGTATTTGCTCTTGTTGTTGTTCATGTTCTTTTTATTTATCTTTTCTATTTTCTGCTTCCTTTCGAGAAGCTTCAACATTACTTTGATTCGACATTCTGAAATTTAAATTACATTCTTTCCTTAAATACATATTTTATTCATTTCACACACACACACATATATATATATAACATTACAAACACACACACACATATATATATATATTCTTATCCTTATTTTTTTAAAACGATTCACCATTCTTTGTTACATTCAACATTACAACATAACACACATTTCAACACACATCTCGATTCACTACGGGGTACTAAATCCTTCATGTATTTCTTCACCAACTTGGTCATCTTGTTGCATTTTTGAAGAAGCTTGTCTCCTATATTCTTCTTTTTTGCTCCATGAACAGCTACTTTCTTCCTTAAATCATTAGTCTCGTGCAAGGCCCTATCAAGATCCTCTTCCTAAGATTGCGGGATTTCATTTGGGTATCCATATTGAGGTGGCGGATCACGATATCCCATAATAACAATGTCATAATGGTTCTTGGATATGGTGATGAGGTAACATCAGACGGATAGTTGAAGAAAACCTCAGCTGCTTCATTTTGTTGACGGATCTCGTTTGCCTGTTCTTCGACTGACAAAATCTTGCCTTGATACGGTGGAAAGCTTGATGATGACTTATTTTTGAGTAATTGAGTTCTTGAAGGTATTGCACATAGGGGTCCACAAAGCCATAGCTTGGACTTCTATAAAATAATGGTTGCAGACATCCTTGACTTGGAGGACAGTCACAACTTGTCGGTTCCTCCATTAGAGTTGTTTCTTCTTCAGGTTCTTCCTCGGGGTCCTCTTCCTCTTCTGGGTCTTCCCCTTCTGGGTCTTCCTCTTCTTCGGGGTCTTCTACTTCCATTAGTTTTGCAGTCTCATGCACCATCGGGTGTAGACGAAAACTTTCGTATGGCAGCATGACTCTCATTCTTGGCCTTTGGGATGGTCCTTTAGAAGAGTTGGGGTGAGAATCCACTGCTTCGAAAGTAGAAGTTCCCGTATGCCATCTTCTTTGGTCGGAGTGGCATTTCATCCAGTCGGACTCAGTTTCCTACTTGATTTGCTTGTTGGAGAGGAATGCATATGACGATGAGGATTTGGTGGCTTGTACGTCGGGACGTCAGATGGATGGTACGTCGGGACGTCAGACGGATGATACGTCGGGATTTCGGACGGATGATACGTTGGGAGGTCGGACGGATGGTACATTGGTATACTTGATGGATGATAACTTGAATGTCTTGGTGCTTCATATTCTTGCCTTGGTGGATCATCGGGTATGTCTCATCGGCAGTTTTTCAGTTCCATGGAAGTACATCGGTTTGGTTCGGTCAATCGGGTGATCTTGATTGAAGAAGGCTTCGTAGTAATCCTCTCTCATATTGTCCTTCAGTAGGGGTTCGGGAATTCCAGCTCTTATCGTGTCTCTTATGAATCCATCCATCATCTTTTTGAATGACATCTATGGGTGGTTTAGATTGAGGAGTGATAGAAAAGGTTACCAACCTATCTTATCCCTATTTAAATAAACAAGTAAATCTTTTTTCCTATTCATTTGGATCAAAGCTTAGGTATTATTAATTAATACGTAATTTTTATAAGATCGATGGCTCTGATACCAACACTTGTCATGATACAAAGATCATGTGTCGGCCTAGGCGTATGACACATATGTTGGTACCATATTTGTAAATAAATCAGAGTTACAGAAATTATATGTACATGGTTTTAAAATATAATATTAAAATTAAAAAAAGACAGAATTAAAAGTTCCCGTTTAGTGTTTACATATGATTACTTGTTTATAAAAAAACCACCATTTACATATTTTAAGAGTTTAACAAAACAATTTTTATCCGAGCCATAGGATAACAAAGCACTTCGATCTTTCCATGCTTCTATACTTGATTACCCCTCGAGATATAACTTAGGTCCGGCCCATCATGGCTTTGGAAACATCAAGCTTTTAAAACAAAACACAATTAAAAACTTAAGTTTCACACAACACACCCCAGCAAACACCGCAGCGTTCGACATTACTTAGGTACCATACGTATACACATGATCACCCTCACTCGGATGTAACTTAGGTCCGTCCATCATGGCGGAGGCTCATGACCAGGTGTGGCGCGGTGTGCCCACCAACATTTTACCACATATGTAACTATCCAAACAAACGTACACGACAGCCTGAGGGCTAGCGATTACTTTTGTTTATAACGTTTCATAGATACGTAGTCTCATGTAATTCATTTCATTTATTTGACTCGATTAAACAAGTTTATAAAGTTGGGCGTATTCACCTTTCTTGAAAATATCAGCCTCAATACACTTACCGGTTCTTCCTTTCTTTTCTATCTCGCACCTATAGTATGAATATAACCTTTTATTAGTCGGATCTTTAATCTGGCTTAAGACCTCTAGTCTCTTTTGTATAATCTTTACCTTGATTGTATTTTCTTTTAAACCTTTAGTTTAAATATTCCTTATTTCTTTTATAAATTAAAAATCATAAATTTAACTTATTTACTTTCCTTTTCTTTTACAAGATAAATCTTTAGTTTCACTTGTTTCACTTTTCTTAAAACACCACGTTTCTTCTTCTTTAAGAAACGTATACTTTTCTTTTACTTATTATCTGAGAATAATAATCATAAACTTAAATAATATTTATAACAAAGAGTCACTCCAAAATATATATCGTTTTCTTTTATATGTGTTTGTTATGTTTTCTTTTATTATTTTCGAGGTATCGAGTATATCCTCGACTTAGGGGTTTAAGCCTTTTAATATTTTATTATTATTTTATTTGGGCATTATGCCTACCTTGCATGGCTTATAACTACCCTAATCACTTCGGCAGCACTTCGACGCCTTCTTGTTTTCTCAAGCTTCTTGATCAACACCTTCCTTTGCACGTGAATCGAGATGCACCTATCTTTGAAACAATTCAGCATGCTTATGGAGGCGGGTCATTCGGTCGTCTCGAAAGGGTACGCTCTTCAAGATAATATTGACGGTGTGTGGCATGGATTTCTAGGAACATCGGGTTTTGGCACGGAAATCGAGGAGATTGACACGTTTATCGAGGTGATTTTAGAGAGAGAATGAGCTGTGGGATTGAGGTGTGAGAAATGAGATGCTTGGACCTGCTATTTATAGACAAATTCGGGGACCCATCGCGAAACGCGATGGTACCTTGATTAACCCGTCGCGTATCGCGACATAGGTGTAAGTAGTCTCCACTAGGTTTGCCACGTGGCGGACGCGGTTCCACGTGGTGACACGTGGTGGACTTCATGCCACGTGGTGACACGTGGCGAGACACGTGCCACTTGTCAGAATGTGTCATCACGATACGCGATGACTTTGGCTCTAAGGCCGTCGCGTATCACGATCGGCCATAAAGATAGAGATTTTTTTTTAGGTCCTCAGAGTTTGAAATTTGGCACTTTTGGTCCTATATCTTTTGAACTTGGTAATTTTGATCAGTTATTTTTATGATGTTACAACCAGTGATATGTATAAGGTTCAATTAGGCATAAAGCTTAAATGGACATCACTAATGGACCCGTGATGCCTCTTATCTTTTCTTAAATCATATTTGCCTTTCCCCAGATCACCCCAATTTGACTCCAACCCCCTAGTGCTTGACCAAAAGAATCTCTATACAAACAAAATTCCTAAGCTTCAAGGTTGAACGTTGGACCTACAAGCCATCCGGACTTACAGGCCTTACATTAGGGTGTTTAGAACTTATGTGAATACCCCATACTTGTAGTTATAGTTTGGCACTTTAAGCTTTAAAAAAACGAATTTTATGACACAATATTATACAATAATCATTTTTTTAAGAAATAACTAAGAAACATAATACTTTTGGTGATCAAGACACTAACGAGCTCGTGTATGACTGGGCAATTTCTTTTCTACCTATCATTCAGAGAGATGTATCTAGAGACATGCACATGTCTTCAAAATAACGCTCCACAGTAAGTTTAGCAAATTTAGTTTATATCACTTCAAATTTTACGCATCATGGAAAGCTACCATACAAATCAATGACTGTTCAAAAGCCTTTTTAGCCTAGTAACTTCACACGTTAGGCACACAGAATCAAGCTATCCATCATTTTCCAAAGGTTGAATCAAATAATTCTTTGAAAATATTGTGAGCTTTCATAAAGCTCTTAACTGAATAATCATATCACTTCCGAAGTATTTATTTTGAAGACCCTTTAATTTTTTTAAATTCAGTCGCCCAGTCACTTTCAGTCTTCAAGTAAATGGCTATCCCATATATCTACAAGTAGACAACATGACCAAACGTATAAAAATGCATGTCCCTCGAACTTAAGTAACTGAAACATTTTAAGCGAAAGAATCAAACAAAACACACAGTTGTCGTCCCAGACATTTATGTCTTTAGGCGAATGGTTATCCCGTGTATCTACGTGAATCAATTTCCGGTCCTAACAGTCTCAAATCAGTTGAACTTTTATGGCAATATGCTTGGTTTTAGAATGTTGAACATGATTTTTAACAATAGAAATAACATCATCATAATTACAAAAGATTGGAGGGTCATGAACTTCCAAACCGTAATCCAGCAATTGATGTTGCATCTAGA
Source organism: Bidens hawaiensis (assembly GCF_021521415.1). NCBI lineage: Eukaryota > Viridiplantae > Streptophyta > Magnoliopsida > Asterales > Asteraceae > Bidens > Bidens hawaiensis. The sequence goes on from NW_027496813.1 coordinate 19,418, forward strand.
TAACCTGTGAACAGCAGACAGAAGCAACAACATACATGGCCTCAGCTGTGGATGTGGATACCGTTTGTTGTTTCATGCATTGCCATGAGACGAGTAGATCACCCAAGAATTGACATCCAACAGACGTAGATTTCCTGTCAATGTCATCACCTTCATAATTGCTGTAAGCAAAATCATATAAATCAAATTATGAGTTTCTGGGATACTAAAGACCTAGCTTCGGTTGCCCTTTCAGATATCTAAAAATTCTTGTAACATCAAATAAATTAGAAAGTCTAGGATTAGCCTGAAAACGTGCACATTGACAGACTGAAAACATAATATCTAGATGGCTGGCGGTGAGATACACTAGGGATCCGATCATCGATAGATAGGTAGTTTGATCTACGGAGTTCCCTTCAGGATCAGATGAAAGAAGAGGTCTTTCCACCATAGGAGTTTCCGCACTCTTAGAATCTTGGAACTCGAATTTTGCTAACATTGTCCTCGACATATTTTCCCTGATTCAGCAAGATTTCTGTCAAACTCTGACGAACCTGTAATCCCAGAAATGTCATCATCTCCCCCAACGAGCTCATCTCTAATCTTCAAATTCAGAACATAGAGCAGTACAGGTGGAGCCGAAAATAATATCATCAACATAAATCTAAACCAAGATAAGATCTTTCCCAACTTTTTTAATGAATAAAGTCTGATCTATGGTTCCTCGCTTGTATCCATGTCCCAGTAGATGAGCCATCAGAGTTTCATACCATGCCCGAGGCGCTTGATGAAGACCATAAATAGCTTTTTCTAACTTGTAAACGCAAGTAGGATGCTTTGAGTCAATAAATCCCGGTGGCTGGTCCACATAAATTTCCACCTTTACTTCTCAATACAGAAATGTTGTCTTTACATCCATTTGGTAAATAGTGAACCCCATGTAGGAAGAATATGCCAAGAAAATAAGAATGGCCTCAAGACGAGCCACTGGAGCATACACCTCAGTGTAATCTAAACCTTCAACCTAACGAAAACCATGAACCACAAGCTATGCTATGTTTCGAACGATAACCCGGTATCATCTTGGTTGTTACAAAAAACCCATCTTGTATCTAAAGATTTCTTCCCAACAGGAAACTCAACTAATCTCCAGACCTTGAGTTTCTCAAACTGATTCAATTCTTCATGCATAGTGTCCACCCAACATGGTTCTTGCAAAGCCCTTTCAACATACTTAGGCTCAATCTGAGAGATGAAACAAGAAAAAAAGCAGATGTTGATGTGTCCTGTCTGACTTCTGGTTGAGACTCCTGTTTCAAGGGGACCTATGACATTTCGATTGATTGATCCCGTTAAATTCTTGTCGGAATAGGATGATCAGGAACGGAACTGTTAGTTGGCAGATTTATTGGATCATCAAGGATTTCAGAGAGGGGGTTTTCCATCCAGATGCCGCAGTACTGTGCGAGTACTAGGTACTTGCAATGTAATCATTTGGTATGACATCTGGGAATAGGGTGCTACCAAAAAATTGATGAGTGTCACTCATCCCCTCAACTGATGAAACATCGGTCACAGAGGTTTCAGTGGTGTACTGTTCACATGCATTAGGAGATTCCTGTGAAGGGACAGTATCAGTAACACTTTCCTGTTGACTTGCAGACAACGACTGAGCACTATCCAATTATTCAGACGGATCTATGCTCAACACAATAGAATTTTGAAAATCATTAGTCATATCGTCCTCTTCATCAACAATATTTTATGTCCCTACACTTGAATTTTCTGCATCAATAAATGGAAACACATTAAATGTCTTAAACAATTCATTATAATCGAATAACCAGTCAGGACCGACACAAGCATCTGTCTCATTTTCTTCTAGCCAGCTCACGTCATATGATTCCACTATCTGCTTTGTTATCTTGTTGTAGACTCTGTAGGGAGTGCGACCAACATATCCAATAAAATAGCAATCATCAACTTTAGCTCCAAACTTTGGAGTTGATTCGAGATTTAGTAGAGTGCATGGACATCCAAAAGCTCGAAAGTGTGCTACAGTAGGTTTGTGACCATAAACAGTTTCATAAGGAGTCTTCATTTGTGATTTGTTGATCAACACCCGATTTTGAACGTAACAGGCGGTGTTGACTGCTTCAGCCTAGAAGAACAAAGGTAGCTTCGAATCACACAACATAGTTCTTGCAGCCTCGATTAGATTTTTGTTCCATCTCTCAGAAACTCTATTTTGTTGCGGTGTGCGAGCTGAGTTGTATTGTCGAAGTACTCCTTTTTTGGCACAAAAATTAATCAATGTTGAGTTCTTGAACTCCGTGCCGTTGTCACAGCGAATTCCCTTTAGCTTCAAATTGAGTTGATTCTCCATGAGCACCACAAATTGTTTTATCAATTCTGCCATTTCACTTATATTTGACAAGAAAAACACACAAGTAAAACGTGAGTAGTCATCAGTAATAACCAGACAATAAGAATTGTGAGAAAGACTCAATACATGAACCGGACCAAACAAATCCACATGAAGCAATTGAAAAACCAAGGAAATTGTATTAACCAGTTTTCGCTTATGAGATTTACAATGATGTTTGCGAAAGCACAAGCTACAAAATTTTCAATTGTTACAAAATCTTTAGAAGTCAAACCACAGACTATGTCATTCTTATCAAGACAAATTAAAGTTTTGACATTAGCATGACCAAGACATCGATGGCAAAGCATGGCATTATGTTCTGATACTTTTGAAAATAGATAGGTAATTTCATCTGGAACATTTTCGTTCATGTCGATCACGTTTGCATTATCTTTTCTATGTGATAGAATAAGAACCCAATCTTCTGGTATGATAATACCAGGTTTTAAAATAAGACACTCTTTGTTTGTGAAATGAGTTGAAGAGCCTTTAACATATATGTGCGAGACGCTGAGCAGACTATGTTTCAATTCCAGAACAAAGTTAACATTCTCAAATTTAAGAACACCGTTACTTACAGTACCCTATTGTGTAATCTTTCCGTTTTTCCTCCCGCAAAGGAAACATACCCACCATTAAAAATTTGAATGGCGTGTAGTTGGGAGATGTCTCCTGTCATATGCCTGGAACAGCCACTATCAACATACCAAGGTCTGATGATATTCCTCCATAGGTGTTTCGGCACGATGTGCAAGATTAATTAATTTTTAGTACCCATTCCATAGTTGTGCTGGGTAAACCTGATTTATCTAAGTGTGTCATAGGTTTCCATGGCATGTCTTCCTAATTATCTAAGATTGAGCATGAAGTTTTTGATGGCTTGGACACCGCAGAGTTGGGAAACCATTTATATTTGGGTTTTAAACCTTTGTTATTAGCATAAATGTTTGACTTTGTCTCCAGTTTGTGGACGGAAAACATATTTGACTTTGAATTCAAAAACGATTTCGATCCAGAGGCTGACTTGGGTCTCGAAACCGAGACTGAGTTTCCATTACGGTTTTGAATCATGGTAGGCTTGGTCTTATGAGAGCTTAACCTGTCAGCCTTGTTTCTTTTCCAATCACCTTCAGAGGGATTTGCCTCATAATATCTTGATTTATTAGAATTAGACTTATAGAAGGTATTTTGAGGCATATTCCTCTGATGATATCCATAAATGTGACATAAGAACTGTGTGGACAATTTCTAGCAATGTGACCAGGAATGCCACAATTAAAACTTGTTTTCCTTTTAACATAAAAATTATTATGGTCAGTTCCTGGTCTTGTTCTGTTGTGTGAGCCGGTTTGTTCCGATTTGGACATAGCAATTGATTTATCACAATTATTAGTACGTGTACTTCATTCTCTAACAAACGTAGGTGATAAAAATTTATGCACTCTTTTAGTTTTATCTGAGTTATTCAAAACCACACCACCCCTTTTTAAAGTTTTAATAGAATCAACCACATGATTGTCTTTGCACTTAAAAACAGAGCCCACACAAACATTAGTAGCAACAGAGTTCAAAACAAGCAAATTTAATGAAACATTAGAATTAATGTCTTTATTATTCAAAACGTGAAAATCATCATCCTCATCAGTCCAATCATCAACAATTACTTCATCTTCACGTGAAGCAAACACATTAGTATCATTCACCCTTAAGGTTGATTCAGTAACTTTTACTGAACCAAGAGCACTTTTGGCATTTTCAGTTGGCTTACCATACTGCATAAACTTTTCCATTTCTTCCTCTTCTTTGGTAAGAGGAAGCCCAGTGTAATTGTCATTATATGGAGGGGGAATGACACTATACCCAATACCCTCACCCTTGTTTTCCTTCCATTTTAATTTATTTTCAATCATTGACTCAACAACACCACTAGATACATCGAATTTCTTAAAGTTAAATTCAGCCCTTTCAAAATTATTAGTTAACTTAGCGATCTCCAACTTAGAGGCTTCTAACTCAGCAGTTAGCTCGGCAATTTTCTGTTTAGCATCTAAGTGGTGACAACATTTTATGCTAACATCGGATTGAATTTCTGAGAAATGCTTTTTTTATGCCTCTAATTTTTCTATTAAAGGCCTTTCGAATATCTTAAGAGTGAACTTTTGTGTTTTATTCTCTCCATTTCTCTAATCAGATTACTATTGTGAGATTTATGTAAATCTACCTTATTAACACAAGATTGAGAACATAATTCATAACTTACCTCGGATGAGCTAGAAGCACTAAAAGCCATGAAGGCAAATTGAAGATCCTTAAGTTGTTACCAATCTTCGTTTTCTTGTTTAGCAACATCAATCCGTGCAAAATTTGCAGTGTGATTGCTGATGTTGAGAGCTGCCATCTGGTCATTCAAGCAAAACTGTTGAGCTACCAATCCCCGTTCGCTCACATTTGAACCAGCTACACTATCTCCTCTAGCATTACTCACAGGAACCAATGCCCTTTCTCTGTTTCCCTCCTTGGTTGGATTTGTGAACTCACGGGCAAAGTGACCCGACATGTGACAGTTCTGGTTAGGTGGCACATTCCAGTTATTTATGCTTGTTGTTTTGGTAAACTTCTTCGCTCTATAGACTGCCATGGCTATTTTCCAAGAGATATCTATTTCCTCCACATCATTAGGATGGATATCATCTAGCTCAACAGCTACAACTGGTTGAACCAAATCTCCGGCAAGAAAAGCATTGTAGCAATTCATGAAACCTATCATCAAGGCAATGTTTTCTTGAGTTTCCTTTGATATAGTAGGAACCTGAGTGAGAGACTGACTGGAGGATGCAGCTGTTGACTGAGGCTTAGTAGCAGGAATAGGTTGTCGAAGAACACGACGGTGGTGGCTGAGTGAATTGCCCTTGAGAAGATTTAAAGATTGAGATTGTTTTGAGACTGTTGTGGCTGAGCATACTAACCCTGAGAGGATTTGAAGATCAAAAAGTTGCCTTATGAGATTAGAGTATTATTAGAAACAACACTTAGCCGTCCGCAATGTAGGAATTAGCGTGATTATAGCACACCGCGTATCATCCATATCACATGATTTAATGATTGCCATTACTTCTGACAGAGTTAGCCTGGCAAGATCCTTTGTCTTCTTAATCACTACAAGATTCATGTCCCAACTTTGTGGCAGGGAGTTGACCAGATAATTATTTGTTTCAACAGAGGCCAGGTTTATGTTTGCGGATCTCATTTCTGTGACCAGTGATATATATCTCTGAAGTTGTGTCTCCAAAGACTCTCCTGGGATATGATGGAACATGTTAAACTTTTGTAGTAACAGATCTTGTCGGCTTTTTCTCATATCCTCATTTCCTTCTTACACCTCAATGAGGGCTTTCCATAGTGACTTAGTAGACTGTAGCTCTCTTAAAACCAAGGCAATTACAGGTGAAAGTGTCATTGTCAAGGTAGCAAGAGCCTTTTTATCCTCTTCAATTTTCTCAAAATCTGTGTCGACGTACATTTCGACAGGCTTTATTACCAACTCATCCGCATTTTCTCTTTGATAAGTAATAAATTGAGGACCCCGGACGATTCTCCTTCAAATCTTTGCATCTTTCATTTTCACGTATTTCTCAAATTTGAACTTCCACTTGGCGAACCCCTCATGAGACAGTAAACGAGGTACGAGTAGTGGTTCCCATGATGGAGCCCAGCTCTTGTTGTAGAGCAGCATTTGAAGATGTATTAGTCAATTGGTCCAATTTAAATTATAGTCCAAATTCTAAGTCCAAAGATAATCAGGTCCAATAACAAGGCCCAATGAGATTAGGTTCAATAACAGATAACCAGAACATAGAACCCAAAGCCCAACCAATTAAGCCCAAGTAAAGCTAGGAGCCCGAGAACCTTGATATTCAACCGAGAACGCCCAAAACTTCCCTAGAACATCAAAAAATTCCCGATAACACTGAGTGTTGGCCGAGAACGATCAAGAATACCCGAGAACCCACTGAAACACCTAAACCGATCAAAGGCTGCCCGAGAAGTCACAAGATCTTGACTTGGTGATTAAGTTGAATCCCGAAAAAGTGGGATTTAAATTTAAAAACAGAAATCAAATCAAATCAAATCAAATCCTTTCAAAAATTATCTCAACAACCTCGATGAACATGAAGAACAACTGTTCTTCAATTTCCAAAAATCTTCAAGCAAATATCAACCAAAAATTACCCTTTGAATTAATGATATCACCTTAACCGAGCCTAGAATAGGTATATAGGCTCCATACCAATTGTAAGTCCAGTCAAAGGATCTATCAATGTGATATCACATAAATCCGTTGTTAGGCGGAATCTAACATATTGATTCAATGTAAAACAAACAAACAAAATAAGAACTCGGTAATGCTTCAAAACACACGTTAATAACGTTGGGTTCTTAAGCCCTTTGTAAATTTTTATAAACTAATTGCACGTCTCTCGTCTCTCTCGGATATGAGCTAAATTATATAAAATATTATAACTATTTCTCACACTTTTGAGTGGCTTTAAAGTTGTTTCTTATGAAAAAAATCATCTAATTGGTTCATATGTGAGTATTTAAGGTTTCAAGAGTAAACAGGTTAAAATCAGTTAACTTACGTTAATGATTAATAACTGCATATGTATGTCCTCTTTATATAAAACATTGTGAGATTAAATGAAAAATAAGATAATATAACTATATGCACATTTATATTTAGAAAACATGAAAGTGATTTTCATTAACTAAATATTTATGTTAACATGACATTAATTGATTTTCTTGATCGGTGGCAAACAATTTGATGAAAACGTACATGGGAAAGACGGAGCGTTGACATTTTAAAGTTGGGTTGGGACATTTGTTTTGGGCCCACAAGAATAAGAAGGGCTTGGGATTGGTGAATGGAGTATACAAAAAGAAAATAAATTGATTTGAGGAAAGAAGGCAGACGAACAGAAGGACGCCACCACTGTAGGTGGTGGCTACGAGCTTGAAACAAATAAGAAGATACCAAAAGAAATCAAGCAAGTAGGCACGTGAATTATTTTAAGCTACCAGACACACAGCTCAATAATTTAAGGTCACAGGCTAGTAGTTCAATCATATTTTTATTTTCTTTCGATGAAGTGTAATACTTATTTTATCTTTGTTTCATCGATTATTATGATTGGCTAAACTGTTATACTGCCTGGGTTTGGATGAATACGTATTAGACACATTTTATGTCGGTCCCCTCAATTTCAGCTGAATCTTAATTAATCATGTCATAACTCACACAGATTAACGTGTTGACAAGAGAGTTCATGACGGGTTGCTATATTTAGAAAGATATCCTTTTGTTAAAGGCGGAATCAATAACAAACATACGGTTGCAATGAATAATCAAAGGTAGAAAGCACACTTAAGATTCACGCAAAAGATTTCCATTTATATAATATTAATCATACAAAAGGATAATCGATTTAGGGTTTTCTAGGAATCCTAAGACAGCCGTTGATGTGTTGCAAAACACATAGCGTTTTTATCCCGTTTTTGGGTTGTTTTGTGCGTAAAAGGTTAACGAATATAAATTTTTCTTGCATGAAATTACATGTTTGTGTATGTGATAGGTCCCATGTTGAAGAGAGCGAGAAAACGAGTCAAATGGAAAAAGAATCAGCTAAAACGGAGCTCGGATGAAGCCGGTACGTAAAAACGAAGATAAAGGAGCTGAAAGTCGAAAAACGTCAGAAAATGTCATGTTCGAGCTACGCGACCTGGTCATACCATTCAAGAAGCATGTGGTAGATTCCAACATGTCCCAAGGCTACCAAGAATGTTCAAGAATCAGCTACCACGTCTATTTTGTCTTCTAGTGGGCCCAGAGGGCTTGTTGTAACCTATTTTATATTAGGAAGGAGGCGATTAAACATATATATAAACCCTAAAACCCTATGAACGAAATTATTCAAGTTTCCAGCCATCCCACACCTGCTCTAGAGGAGAAACCAAGGAGGACAAGCTTACGTGTAACACCCCGTAACCGCAGCGGAAACGTAACCGGGGCGCCACAGACACCTCTGATATCAATCACATTGTTTATAAAGAAAACTGAATACATTAATATACTTCAAATTACATTATTTCATATTTCATTACCGTCTAGGTGATACACACATCATACAATACGATACATAATTCTATCTAATATAATGTATCATAACATCCCGCACGCAAATCTTACACACAACAAGCACTTAGCACTTAAACAATCACTTCATCTTAATCGTACCTGAAAAGCATGTGAGAAAACGGGTCAACTACGAATAGTTGGTGAGTTTCACAATTTGAGTAAACCATGATAAATCATTATCAAAATATAATATTATCGATGTAATTATGCTGAGTCCACAAGTGAAACCTCTGACTATCCACACACAACCCCCGTGGCATACTCCGCCCACGGACCTGCCCCAAACCGCTATGTCTAACATTACATAGCAAAATAAATAACAACAAAATAGACATGTGCAACTGGCTGGGAAACATCAGCAAATCCATGCCAGACCAGTTGGGTTTGTCAGACCAATAGTACTATTCACACTCTACCGGCTTTCAGTTAATCACTCGTGTTCCGGGGCCTTAGAATGTTAGCAACTCAGACAATTACCATCTTAGTACATTTCCGTACGATTCCCGTAGAATAAAATATATATAAATACACGCAAATCCATGCGTTCAGTATGTACTTAAACATTTCAGTAGTAACATGCTTCCGCCCCGAGAAAATATTTAAAAACAATTCAGAAACAGGGGCTCGTGAAACTCACCTTAGCACATGCAAGCAGGTAACAACAGTCATTATTAGTTAACACGTCCAATCTGTAATATGATCCCTACGATCGTTATTATACAATTATTGTTTATATAATCTTTAACCGTGTTAACCGGTACATCTGGGGACACTGTTAACCCAGTACTGTACCCATTCCGGGGGCAATGTTAACCCAGAAACACTTCTAGAGATATCTGGGGACACTGTTAACCCAGTACTGTACCTATTCCGGGGGCAATGTTAACCCAGAAACACTTCTAGGGACATCTGGGGACACTGTTAACCCAGTACTGTACCTATTCCGGGGGCAATGTTAACCCAGAAACACTTCTCCGGACTCAGATTGTGATATCGTTTATAGTTCAATAGTCAAAATTACTATTAGTTTGTTTTCCCCGTTTTGCGTGCCTAGCACGGTTATCCGTTTTTACGTTTCAAAAATGAGTTTGGTCACACACGACCCGAAAATAGTGGTTGACTGATAATTTAATTAGAGTTGTGAAATTAGAGCTCGGTTCAGACGCCCCGATTGGCCGCGGGACCCGTTTCCGTCTTTGGCGTACCAGAAACTGTTAAATCGGTTAAATTACTCAAATCATCCGAATTATTTTTGGATGATTTATTTTTACTTGTTTAACTCAGTTATATGAAAATAGTACATTTTTAGGGTTTTATACACCAGTCAGCTCGCTTAGACGAACTTTACCTGTTTACGCGTTTTAAACTTTAAAAGTTTGTTTTTATTTTCTTTTTAGCACAAATAGTTATCCGTTTAGTCTCGGATCTTGAAATTTTGTACAAATCACTTTTTGACAGTGGGGAATTTTATAAAAATATTTCCAGAATTAATTTTTATATTTAAAATTTATTTATCTATTTTTAAACACCATTTAAACACTAAATATGTCGTAAATACCAAACGACCTTAGAAAAATCCTAAATTTTTTCTGGATGACCCCTGCCATCCACATAGTCCCCTGTAATTTTTCCAGAACCAAAATCTCTTTTTACATGCTATTTTCACTAGAACCGAGCTAGAAAACCCTAGAACTCGTTTAACCGAAAGGCCTACTTAGACTTCTCCAACTGACCTAAAATTTTGTGTGTGACTTATACACGTTATAAAAAGATTATCTGGAATTTTACAGAATTTATCATGATATTTAAGTATTTTTCACCATTTTTAGCCAAAACCGAGCATTAAATTCACCAAATATTCATCCTTTGTCCAAAAATTACCAAATTTTCACAGAACTCATATTTTCATGTATTTAACACCTCTGTAGAATTTCATGACCTAACTCTAAACCGTTCACAATCTGTCCAAAAATCCATAACCGAACATAAACCGAATATACCTTTTGTTTTCCGCCACTACAAGCTACAAACTCGTCTTTCCGCCTTATCTACCACTAAATACAGAACCTACAACCAACATACCACAATACCAAGCAAGTTACACTCACAATCAAGCCTCTTACACTATAGTTTCGGTTATTGTTTCGAAACTAAAGTTTAAACCGTAAAAATTCGTTTTTGGTTCGTTTAACTCCTTTCTTGGACCAAGATCCCTTGTATAACCCGTATACATCACTTGATCATGCAAGAATCGGTTTTCATCTTTGAAACCTCATTTTCTTGCAAATAAACTCAAGAAACGAAGATGAACACGTAAATAACTCGATTCTTACCTTGATTTCCTTGCTCCAAATCTCGGTTTTTGAGTGATAAAGTGGAGAGGAAGAAGGATAATGCCATGGTTGTGTTTAAAAAAATAACAAGAGCTTGGAGTAAAACCCCTTTGGTCCTATCGGAATATGAGGGGGGTGGGGTGGGACCCACCTCTCCATTTCTAGCCACATATTTGGATTATGGCAATCCGGATAATGTTTTGGATAATCTGGTTCAGTTCGTTTTTTGGTTAAATGTTTAATTTAGCTTAAAACGAGGCTAAAATGGTCGTTTTCGGCTTAAAAAATGAAATTTATATAAAACCGATTGAAAAACTTTAAAAACTTAAACCATCACATTTATAAACTTAAAACATCATATTATTAATAATTGCGCATCTTTTTCGGCTTGATCGCTCGTCTCTTGCTCGGTTTGGTATTGAAGGTTTCGTTTAGCGTACCGACGTACCATTAAATCGAAAATTCTTTTTCTGTGCCGTACTTTACTTATCCCGAAGCATTAATGCTTCGTAAAATCACTAAATATTATAGATATCATCTATAATTGAACCCTCGATTCGTTCGGGTTTCAATAACTATCGATCGATTAATCACATATTCAATACGATGAATTATATATTCACGTAAAATCAATACAGTGAACCATGTATTCTCGTATAATTACTATGGTAATTCATGTACCCGACATTACATATAACGTAACTATTGTCTACCGGCTAGGGTATACCTGGTTTAGTCGGAATCGTTACATTACGTTTCTATCTTTTATCCTTCGGTTGTCGGTTTTGACTATTTTAACGTTTGTGAGTTCGTTTTTGGTTTTTAAGCATTCAAACCTTTTGTAATCAGATTTATATGAGCATGTTTATCATTTATATCTATTTTATCTACTGTTCATTGAGTATGATTGGCTAAACTTGTTAGTTCTACCTTGGTTAGATGATTATTGTTAGGTTTTAATAAGTTTTATGGATTGTTGATCATCATGACTTGAATTGTTAATGAAAAGTTTGGTTTAACATTGAATTAGGTTGTGTTTAGTGGCTGTGAATTTATTAGTTATACTCATATACCTCTTGCTTTGATTAATTGAATAAGTTTTGATTGATTGTTGCTTGTTAGAACTCCTTACTTGGTGTTTAGGGTTTATTTGCGGGGTGATCAACCGTAGGGTTTAAGTGAGTGTTTTAATTGAATATAATAAGCGGGTGAACACCTTCTTAGAGACCGAGAGGTGATAGGAAGTAAGGTCGTCTCTTAGCTTTTACTTGTTAGGATTAATATCGCGCAAGAGCGGGTATGGTTCTTGTCGGGTTTGGGTTTTGAGCGATTAGTTGATCTAGTTTAAGTTAAACTAAATTGTTCCTCTATCCTTGGTTGCGTAGTATTTGTCTCCATTAGGGTAGTGTGTCGGTGAGACCGAGAGGTGAGTCGGCATTAGAACACGTTAATAATTTGTTTTCCCGGTTTGTTCTTAAAATCAACTAAGATAAGTTAGAGTTTGTTAGTGAGACCGAGAGGTGATCTGACCTTCTTGAGCGAAAATTAGTTGTGTCATCCTTTAGAACCGGTGTCGTGAGATTCTTCAATCCATTACCTTATTATACTTTCAATATGTTTCTTACCTAGGTAGACGTTTTCTCCGATTATAGTTAAGTTTCCAAGTTTTGTTAAGTGTTTAGTTAAGTTAAGTTAAGTCTAGCTAATCAATTTAGTTAAAGTAAGTTAGGTTAAGTAGTTAATTATTAAAAATCATTTAAATATTCTTAGGTGAGTCTTGGTTAGGGTTAAGTATCATTAACGTTTTCAAGTGTCCTTGTGTTCGATACTCGGACTTCCATAGTGCTATACTATTAGTGATCGGTACACTTGCCGGTTTTGTGTGGTTTCTTTAGGAGTCTTGTTTAATAAATTTAAAGCTTAGTTGTGAGAGCATCATTATACCCACATCAAGTTTCACATCAGCCGTCACACAATATTCTCTCAATTAATGTGTCTGTCTTATCCGTATTGTGCCCCTTTTGGCGGCGTGCCCTAAACATTCTATTTATAGGCCTGCCAACCTAGGACAGATGTCATTCCTTCTAGAAACCCTAAATACAGTCATACATATTTAAATTACATATTCAAAATAAACTAAGTGTAAAACAAGTCTTCCGGGTAGGCTTTTCACCAAACTTGTCTTTTCGAGTATGCTCGGCCATCCTTCATAACTTGGTAACATAGAAGTGTGCTCGGGTTCAGTTTCCGGGTAGACTTTACTTAAAGAGTATTTCACCAAGTAAAATACTCACCGAGTAGACTTCAGTCTTCTTGACTTTGCCAGACTTTGCCCGACAACTTCTTACGAGCAACCTTGTTCTTTAATGATCCATTTCAGCTCTTTGCTATAAAATAACTTATTAGCAAAGTGTACTCGGGAGTACTGTTCCTTGCTTGAGCTGAACCTTGCCTGATATTACTTAGAGATATTCCTTTAGATCATCAAGCATACTTGGATCATACTTATTAATGAATACCTTGCCCGGTCTTCCAATTTCTTGGCTTCTTGGACTTGGATAACCAAACCTTACTCGGAAGAGTAAAATACTTGGTTCTGAAGAACAGACTTGCTTGATAAAGTGAACCTTGCCCGGGTTTACATAAACTAGTGTACCTTACTCGGTAATGCACTAATTTGCAAACCCTACTCGGATATCCACTTAAGAAGACTACTTGAAGTAAATCTTGCCCGGTAGGCAAAATATCGTACCCGGCTAAATAAAAGCTTGCTAGGAGTTCTAAGGTGTGCTCGGATCCATTACTTAGCAAATTCAGAGGAGGTTGAGAAGATTCCAATCTTCCATGTACTTCATTTAGGTCAAATCTTTGACTCAACAATCTCCCCTTAGGTCAATTTCTTGACCCAACAATCTCCCCCTAGATTGGAACACCTCAGCTGACCCAAAATATTTCTATTGTTACTTACATTTAGCAAAAATACACATCAAATTAACAATCAAAATTACATATTCAGAGAGTTGTCCGAAGACATTACAAAACAAAGCCTATTAAAAGATTCTTTAGTTTATCTAGAGATGCTTGTTTAGGCATGGAAAATCCAACTTTTCCTGCTCTCTTAAGAATCTTAACAGTTCTGATTGCTTAGCACTTGTAGGCCTTTGCCTTACATTATAATCTGAGAGATGCAGTGCTGCAATCACAGATAATTGCCATAGATTGAATTTTCTAAAGTCATTCTTAGAGAAGATCTTCACAATCTCGCCATTTTCCATCATAACATTCAGATGTTCAGTCCTGGAGTCATAGAATACTCCACTTGGCAAAACATTGTGGTTGACTGAATGGTTTTTGGCTTTTACTGCAACCTCGACAAAGGGTTTATCCATCTACAAGTGCATCTGCTTTGATTTTTCTTGAGTCGTCACAGACATCTTCCTTTTCTTTGTACTGTTCTGTTTTGAGAGCAAGGATGTTGTCTGTTTGCAGAATTTCTCTACTTTGGATTTCCCCTTCATTATCATCCTTGATAGATCAACCATCTTTTTAGATATTCCTTTGTTCTTACCAACTAGAGACTGGGCAGCTCCCTTTTTCATGTTTAACTGCTGTCTTTTTATTTTCTTGAAGTTGCTCAAAATCTCTTTTCTTTTCATGACTTTTACATAATCAAAAGGAATTCCATTTTTAACCAAAAATTTTGTTTTACCACCATATTTGCTCAAGAACTTTTGAATGTTCATATCTTCTTCCAATTCATCTTTCATTTTGTCTTGAACAGTCTTTTCTTCATTCAAAGCCTTTGAAATCTTGTCAATGACAGTGTCTAGTTTCTCTTTTATCTCTTTCCTTGGTTCTTCTTGCTTAATTAGTTTGAGCAGAGAGACTACCACACTATTTGGAATTTCTTGATCCTTCAAGCATTTTTCAATCAGTTCGTGAGGCACATCCTTCTGATTAACATTCTTCACTTCATCTTTTAGCATTTTCTCATCTTCAAACATTTTCAACAAACTCTCTTGTTCTTCAAGATCTTTGTCAGTTAGCCTTTGAATTAGAAGTTCTCTGTCATAAATTTCTGTCATTCTTTGCATATACACTCTTTCTGCTTCTAATTCATATTCATTCATATTTGAGACCATTCTGTTTTCTTGAAAATTGATAGTCTGAGTTTCATCTTCTTGAGCAATTTCTTTTCCTTTTAGTTTCTTTCTTTTCTCTTATTCTTTCATCTCATCTTCTGGAATGTTATCAAGATCATCATCTGAGCTGTTCTTTTCATATACTGAAAGAAGCTTCAATGAATTCTCCCCCTGATTCAGTGATTTCTCCCGCTGTTTTGGGGCAGCTGAGATCTTCTCAACCTCAGATATTAGGGTTTGAACTCGTTGCAATGCTTTCCTCAGTTCTTCAGAAAGATGATGTTTGTAGGAATTGGAATTACTTGGAGTTGGATCCATTGCTGATTTTCTGTTATATCAATGAACACACAATTGTCAGTTAGATCTCAAAGTAAGTAAAAAAAAATAGGGTATAAATAATATTTCAATTCAAACCGTTGTCTTGAATGATATAGAAATCGGCACAAAACACAAATATAAGTTACTCTTGAAATGTGAAGTTTTAATTTTGAATAGCATATCCAGGTCTTCTTTTAATGAGAGTTAAGACAAATGTAAAGTACATATCTGCAATTTTTCTGCCAAAATTGCAGATAAAGTTCTTTTGTTTCTGTCTTTTTCTTTTACATGCCAGGTAAAGTGAGAAATTTGAAAAGTGTTTTGTCTTTTAGCTTATAAATTCCTTATCTATTTAAGGAATGATTGCTTTGGAATATATATCCAGAAGTGGTAAAGTGTGTAAAGATAAGGTAAAGTGTGTTTCTTTGAGAGTAAGATTTGCAGTGGGAGGAGAGAGAGGGAAATAATGTTGAAAAATTTGCCTAACTCTCTCTTTTATACCTTTTGAAAGTGGGTTTTAAATGCTCTTTGTCCTTTTGTGAATTATTCGCTATCAACCAGTAACATTATCCACTTGATATATTAAACATTTAATTTCATTTAAGTTCATAAGACCTTACTCGAAAGATTAATATATCCAAAGTCTACTCGGTATACTTCCACTTACAAACCTTACCCGGTCAAACTGTGCTTGGAAAATTTTCATTTTCGATATACGAAGTTTGCCCGAATTTGTCTATTTATAAACCTTGCTGCAACAAACAATGATGAAATTGCCTTTAGTACCTGTTCATTCTTGACTTGTACATTCTCCTTATCAGTTTGTACCATCGGCAATATTTTTCAACAAACATCTACTGTTTTTGCAGCACGAGCACACAAAACCCTAATTTTTCAAATCCAAAATCAAGTTTCGGCATCTGAAATAAATCATTGTATCATCATCCAAGTCATCTCGAAATCAAAGAAACCTATCTTCATATCATAATCAACCTTTTCAGATCTAGAAATAATCAGATGAACAGTGTTGCCCCAAAACGAGCCAAATAACACTGTTACATCAGATCTGGACCGTTTTGACCAAATAAACATGAAATTGATGTTGGATCTCCAAACGAGTCATCAACACAAACATCAATCCATATACTTTTCTCCGAATCATCAAATAATTTTAAAACCCCCAAAAAATAATTTCAACGAACTTCATCATTTAACGTCCATGGTGGATTCAAGAGCGAAATGAATCAGTTCAGCGGTTAGTCTGAATGATTCGGTAACCCAGGCTCTGATATTAATTGACATGTCCTAGCCCCGGTGCGGAAGCGTGAATAATATTAAATACTAATCAACGGTGTGGAGCTCGGATCTAGGGTTAGGATCGAATCTAACTCGTATTCACTCTTGAATGATGTTAGTTGGACGGATGAGGTGTATTGGGAGAGAGCCTGATTTGATTAATAATCAACAATAAAGTAGGATGAACAATTGTAATCAAAACACAAACAAGATAGAAACGGTAGTATGAAATATTAGCCGAATGATTCTCATTAAGATGAAACACTCATACATACATTCTTACATACAATCAATTAAGAAATATCTCAGCCGCCACCAGGAGAGCTCATCCTGGAGGCAGAGACTCTCTCAAAGGGATAAAACCCTAAATCTCACATATACACAATACAGTCACTCATACTAGACAAATGAATAAAAACATCTATTTATACTAGTCTAGCATGACTTGGTCTGCAAGCCATCCACCCTTGGTTGAGACCAAAATAATATATTTTTCACCCACAAGTAAATTCGATGCGTCGGTCTAAAACATAAGTTCCAACATTTTATTTTTGGGTTTGGATTATTTATTTATTGGTTCATGTTTTGGTATAGTTTTTATTGTATTTGTTTATGATGCGTATGCGTATTTGGTATTAATTTATAATCAAATTGCTATTTCATATGCGTCTTTGTGAATGCCTTTCATGTATGGATGCATATTAGGTTGTTTATTGTGTGTTTACAATTAGTTTATGGATTATTGTTAACGTATTCCATAGGAGCGGTAATTGAGCGTTTAGAGATACCTTATATTCTGCCACTTACGAGACCGGGAGGTAATTCAGTGTCGTCTATTTTGTCTTTTGCGGGTTTGGGTAGTAATTGCACGGGAGTGAGTCGCATTAGATTCCCTTAGATTTTTACAGATCCTAATTATATTCGAATTCTATAAAATACCCCTTTACTTCTTAGGGTATATTGTGATTAGAGAGACCGGGTGGTGATTTAATCTTTGGGTACCTTAGCATATTTAGATAAAGTGAGACCGGGAGGTGAACTGAACCATTAAACCATTGAGCTTACATGATAGTTTGGGTTCTTAGGTATTGTTGGTGATACCGGGAGGTAATCTGGCATACTTTAGTTATTCCTTAAGTTTCATATTTTTAAAATCTGGTAATCAATCATAAATCCAATTCCGAGAGTTTACGAGTTGACTAGTATGATTCTTTACCTAGGTAGTTGTTTTCCTTATTTGAGTTCCAGTCCGATTTGTCTGTGTCTAGTTTTCGTGTCAGTTTTAGTTCAAGTATTATTTAATTTATAGCTTATAAATAAAAAAATACAAAAATTCAGTTAAATCAATTTACTTAAGTTATTAGTCAGAGTCTAGTTTAGGTGTCGCTAGTGTCCTGTGGGTTCGATATCCGGACTTTATTAGGCTTTACTATAGTCGATAGGTACACTTGCCTTGTCTAGTTGTCTACCATTAGGAGAGTCTAGATTTATAAATTTAAAACTAGAGTGTCTAAGTTAGGTTAGGTTTTTAATAGACCGTTTCGAACATCAAGTTTTTGGCGTTGTTGCCGGGGATACTTAGGCGATAGCGAAACTAGCTTTGATTAAACTTAATTGATTAATTGGTTTTTGGTGTCTTGAGTTGTGGTGTGTCTTGTGAGTCTGTGT
The DNA here is from genome assembly GCF_021521415.1 of Bidens hawaiensis. Classification (NCBI taxonomy): domain Eukaryota; kingdom Viridiplantae; phylum Streptophyta; class Magnoliopsida; order Asterales; family Asteraceae; genus Bidens; species Bidens hawaiensis. The sequence continues at coordinate 37,781 of NW_027496813.1, forward strand.
CTTAGATTAAACGTGTCTAGTAGTGTTTAGGATAATTTAGTTAGTGTTTAATTTTATCGATTCTAGTTAATATGTGTAATAGATCAAGCCAGTTTATGAGTTTTTTATATCAAAGATGTTGGAAAGAGATGATGTTGGAAAGGGCAGAACAAGAGGGACGTGAAACACTCCAAAAGATTAACGCAATGGAAGCCAGGCTTGATAAGTTAAACGAAAGAGAAACAATCGGTAAAATAGAGGAATTCGAAGCCAGGCTTGATAAGTTGATAGAACTAGAAAGACTCCGTAAAATAGAGGAATTCGAGGCTATGTTAGACGAGATAAGTTCTAGACATAAAATTGAGAGTTTTTCTTACAAGGAGCAGGAAGCCGTCTATGATACGGATGATGACTTCTGGAGTGATGATTGAGAGGGCGTGAAAGAAGAGAAGTAGTTGGAGCTACCTAATTACACGAATCCGAGTGAAGATGTCGTTGTGGAGCCACTTGTGCAGATGGAAGATAACGAAGAGGAGGATCATGCACCATCTTGGGAGGATGAGTTTGGTGATAAGTTAGTGGATTTACTAGTTTTTAAAGAACATGAAGAATTTGACCCTGTTGGCGATCTTAACTATTTAGAAACACTAATTATGGGGAAACCAAAAATGAAGATCAAAACGTCACCAGAAAAGAAAAAGAATAGGAAGTGGCAACAGAGGAGGATCAGAATATGGTGGTAGTTGAGTCGCCACATCATATGATGGTTAGCAGGTATGTGGATGAGCTAGATAGTGGATCACAACCGAAATCCTCAAATCCGTAAAAGAGGGCACGGAAGTTCTTTGATCGACACGTTTTGAGGGTTCAAAAATGGTACATTAAGAGTTATAGGGCAACACTGAAATGCAAGAATAACCATCTGCCTCATTATATGCCACAAATTAAGTTTGGTCCAGGTAAGTTTAAGTATTAGTGGTCCGACTTGTTTGAATGTTTTTAATTAATTTTTAGTCACACTATGTGTTATTTGATTAAATATGTTGGACGGGTGGAACTAAACAGGTTAGACCGGGGTTGTATAAAAGAAAAGCCTCCTAATTGAGAATTCAGAAGGAGTCCGGCTGAAGACACTTCTGTAAAACTTAGCGCTTCCCGGGAGGCAACTCGGTAGTATGTGTTTGTTATTACTTTTGTTTTTGGGGTTTCTTGCTTTCTTGTGCTGGGTGTTTCTTGGTTTGCATTTAGGATTGCTCTGCAATGTTATTGGATGATTGATGATACGAGGTTTGAATCAAGTGTGGGGTGGCTATTTTCTTATTGATTGCTTCTTTCGTTCGTAGGTGACGGCTTGGTAGAGAGCACTGGAGTGTGAGGATTTTCGTTCGAATTGGAGGCCATGGGATACGACTCACGAGGCAATACCTTCATATCTACCAGGGGAGTCTGTTACACTGTACTTATATTTGAATGTTGCTTTATTTTATTTTTTCGTCTATTTCCTGTCTCATTAAGGACAATGTGACATTTAAGTATGGGGATGGAAAACTGACGTTTTATCTAAAAAAAGAAAGAAAAAATTAAAAAATAACAATATATATATATCCTGAAAAAAATTAAAATGTACCGAATATTTAATGAAAACTTTTGCAAATAATGGAAATTGATAGAAAAATTTGAGATCATTTTTAAAAACTATTATTATATATGAGATTAAATAAAGATAACGCACTAAGCTTGGAATGTGTCGGTAGGCCCAGCTAGCTTTGAAAGGTTTCCCTTGATAATTATTAAAATACCTAATAGATAATAAACCTTGTGGGTTCTCATCTTGAGGGGGAGATAGTGAAGCTGAAAATTCGATAAGGCATAAAAAGTATTACCGTAATACGACTACCTTGAGGTGGTGAGATTTACATACACTTAAAATTAGCACACCACTCTGATTTATTAAAGTAAATAAAGAGTGGTGGCGCCTCGCCATGTCCATTTTTTACACAAGCTTTAGTCATTAGTTATATTTTTTAGGAGAAAGATGCCTAAGAGCACATAAAAAAATGCGAAAAAAAAAGAAAAAGAAAAAATGTATGTTATAAAAGTTATCAGTATTCTAAAAGTTGGTCCGAAAAGCAGTTGAAAGAGAAAATTATGTATTGTAAAATGCCAAAGAAGCATTCTCAAAGATAGAAAAAGAGGCTAAAGTGCACATACTCGTCGGGACTGAGAGTTTACGTGTTACCAAGGGAATGGTGACTCTGAGGATACATTATTGGGGCTCATGGTTTTTAGTCGATAAATATATTCTAGGAAATATATAGGACAATGTCCAATAATATTAGGGCATGCTCGTACGGCCTCATTTAACCTTTCATCCATCTAAGTGTATTTTCTTCTTACCACTAAAGGGTATTTAGCTTACAGTGATAAGATGAACCAGTTTGTTTCTACCTTGTTTAAATTGTCTTGAATATGCTTGAGATTGGGGTAACCGGATCGGTAGCTCTTTAGGTGTGAGACCCTTAGGTTTATTGATATCACTTGAACCTAATTGTTAAATATGATTGGGGACTTGATTGGCTGGTGGCTGGGTTTAAGTGGACAACAATATTGGCAATCGCGGCTTTTGTGTTTTTCTGTGCCTTAAAGATAACCTATATGTTTTAATGATCAGTTTTGAATTCTGATTCCATTGCAAAATACTTTTTTAGGGACGAAAAAGTATCAAATGTGGGGATATTTGATATGAGCTAAATTATATACAAATATTATAACTATTTCTCACACTTTTGAGGGCTTTAAAGTTGTTTCTTATAAAAAAAATTGTCTAATTGGTTCATATGTGGGTATTTAAGGTTTCAAAAGTAAACGAGTTAAAACTGGTTAACTTATGTAAATGATCAATAACTACATCTGTTAGTCATCTTTATATAAAACATTGTGAGATTAAAGGAAAAATAAGATAATATAACTATATGCACGTTGATATTTAGAAAACATGAAAGTGATTTTCATTAAATAAATATTTAATGATGACATTAATTGATTTTCATGGTTGGCAGCAAACAATTTGATGAAAACGTACATCGGAAAGACGAAAAGTTGACATTTTAAAGTTGGGCTGTGAGATTTGTTTTTGGGCTCGCAGGAATAAGAAGGGCTTAGGATTGGTGAATGGAGTACACAAAAAGAAAATAAATTGATTTGAGGCAAGAAGGCAGACAAAGAGAAGGGCGCCACCCCTGTTGGTGGTGGCTAGGAGCTTGGAAAAAATAAGAAGAAAAGAAAAGAAATCTAGCAAGTAGGCATGTGAATTAATTTAAGCTACCATACACAAAACTCAATAATTTAAGCTCAGAGGCTAGTAGCTCAATCATATTTATATTTTTTTTTTCGATTAACCATAATACTTATTTTATCTTTGTTTCATCGATTATTATGATTGGCTAAACTGTTATACTGCCTGGGTTTGGTTGAATACTTTTTAGACTTGTTTTATTTTTGGGTTTGGTTTATTTATTGATCGGTTTATGTTTTGGTATTAAATTATAATCAATATGCTATTCCATATGCGTCTTTGTGAATTTCTTTCGTGTATGGATGCATATTAGGTTGTTTACTGTGTGTTTACAACTAGTTTATGGATTATTGTTAACGTATTCCATAGGAGCAGTAATTGAGAGTTTAGTGATACCTTATTCTGTCACTTGAGAGACTGGGAGGTAATTCAGTGTCGTCTGTTTTGGTCTTTTGCGGGTTTGGGTAGTGATTGCACGGGAGTGAGTTGCTCTAGATTCCCTTAGATTCTTATAGATCCGAATTATAATCGAATTCAATAAATACCCCTTTACGCCTTAGGGAATACTGTGATTAGAGAGACCCGGAGTTGATTTAATCTTTGGGTACCTTAGCATATTTAGGTAAACTGAGACCGAGAGGTGAACCAAACCATTAAACCGTTGAGCTTACATGATATTTAGGGTTCTTATATATTGATGGTGAGACATGCAGGTTATCTGGCATACTTTAGTTAATCCTTAAGTTTCATATTTTTAGAATCCGATAACTAATCATAAATCCAATTCCAAGAGTTTACGAGTTGACTAGTTGGATTCTTTACCTAGGTAATCAGTTTTAGTTTAAGTATTATTAAATTTATAGTTTATAAATAAAAAAACAAAAAAAAGTCAATTAAATCAATTTACTTAAGTTTTTAGTCAGAGACTAGCTTAGGTGTCAGTAGTGTCCTGTGGGTTTAATATCAGGACTTTATTATGCTTTACTATAGTTGATAGGTACACTTTCATGTCTAGTGGTCTAGCATTAGGAGAGTCTAGATTTATAAATTTAAAACTAGAGTGTCTAAGTTAGGTTAGGTTTTTAATAGACCGTTTCGAACATCAAGTTTTTGTCACCGTTGTTGGGGTACTTAGGCGATAGTGAAACTAGCTTTGATTGAACTTATTTGATTAATTGGTCTTTTCTGTTTAGAGTTGTGGTGTGTCTTTTAGTTCTTTGTCTTAGATTAAGCGTGTCTAGTCGTGTCATACCCTCAAAATCCACTTAAGGAATTTTACCGTTTGAGAGTGTGAACTGACAGAATCGTAGTCATTAGTTATATCAAACATCATTAATAAAGTTTTAAAAAACAAACAAAACATTCAAGTCTGGAATAAACGTGGAAACGTAAACAATAATGTAAATTGTTGCGTCAACACAGGACGACTTAAACCAATAGTTGATATGATAAAGTTAAAAGCAATCTAAAACATATTTGAATTTTGCATGCATATCCTAAAAAGCGTGCCCGCCTCGGCTACCAGAGATAAACATACTAAAAGTGTCAACACAATGTTGGTGAGTTCACAGGTTTAAGTAAAATAATTGTTGCGTTTTAGCGTTACTAGATTTAGTTATTCAAATATATACATCAAAAGGTAGCTAACCTATCAAGCATGTATCACTAAGTGTTCAACACCGAAGCTGACTGATTATACATTTGTCTTGCCACCATGACAACCACGACCATGGTAATGTGCTAGCCAAAATTACACCCACTCGACCTACATCGAGTTTAGAGTCGGGTGGGGTTTGTCAAACCCAGTAGTACTACTCAACACTGACCTGATATTATCCAATATTAACCGGTTTGATTGTTTCTAAAGGACTTAGTTGGTTTGTTGCAACTTAGTCTTACAAGTGATATATACATATTATCCAACCTTAGATTCTTACAGATCTGAATTATAATCGAATTCAATAAAATACCCCTTTACGCCTTAGGGTATATTGTGATTAGAGAGACCGGGAGGTGATCTAATCTTTGGGTACCTTAGCATATTTAGGTAAAGTGAGATCGGGAGGTAAACTGAACGATTAAACTGTTGAGCTTACATGATATTTAGGGTTCTTAGGTATTGTTGGTGAGACCGGGAGGTGATCTGGCATACTTTAGTTATTCCTTAAGGTTCATATTTTTAGAATCCGGTAACCGATCATAAATCCAATTCCGAGAGTTTACGAGTTGACTAGTAGTATTCTTTACCCAGGTAGTTCTTTCCCCTATTTGAGTTCTAGTCCTTGTCTAGTTTTCTTGTTAGTTTTAGTTTAAGTATTATTTAATTTATAGTTTATAAATAAAAAAACACAAAAATTAATTAAATGAATTTACTTAAGTTATTAGTTAGAGACTAGTTTAGGTGTCGCTAGTGTCCTGTGGGTTCGATATCCGGACTTTATTAGGCTTTACTATAGTCGACAGGTACACTTGCCTGCCTAGTGGTCTAGATTTATAAATTTAAAACTAACGTGTCTCAGTTATGTTAGGTTTTAAATAGACCATTTTGCACATCTCTCTCTCTCTCTCTCTCTCGTGAACAACCAACCCAAAACAGCCAACATACATCATATATATATATATATATATATATATATATACATGCTAACCCTAAGCCCAAATATAATAAGCCCACCAAAATCCCTGATTTCGGTTTACATAGTATAGCCCAAAACTCAGCCCAATTACATAAGCGTAAACCATTAAGTATGGCCCAACAAAAAGCTACAACGATACTTAAAGGTCTTAAGATATGGTTGCAACTGCACAATATAGGAAGAACAGTGGAGTTGATAAATGTACAAAGGATAACACCTTAATACTATCTTTGATGGATAATGAGATGTTAACTCATTAAGGTTTTTCAAGAATGCAATTGGAATCGATTATGGAACGTAAGTCTTACACACAGTTCGACATCACTATATACAATTCGGCATGACTATATATAGTTTGGCATGACTGTGTTTAAGAACATGGTTCATATATATACTTTTCCACCGAACGGTATACGTAATATTTCTGATTACATGGAATTGTGTGTGAACTACTATCACACTTTATTATAACATAAGTACTGGGTATAACTTAATATGACTTCACAATACAAGCATCCATTTAAGATTTAATATCTAGTGTCAATAGTATTATATAAAACCCTTTAACATATGATTAGGTGTGCTTAAATATATATAATTATATTTTATAATTTCTATCTAAGCACATCAAGCACACTTTTTCTTTAAAATGCTTAAAGTCTAACAATGACAGTATGTTAATATAAAATACTTAGATGTCTGATTCTTCGATTATGTAACATCTTAAGAAGTAGATGTCACTATATAACTATGAGCATTGTACCGATAACACATTCGTGCCAGATTATTTAACGTTTATCTAGCTAAGGAATAGATCGACCTAGCATAAATCATTAGTAAATCACAATTATTTTTGTGTTTGAGTTAAAGTCTTACGAGACTATACTCATCTTTAATTTCAAGGAAACGTAGACAAAACATGGTGTTGATCCTCTATTGTCATCAACGTCGTCATTATATGTTGAAGTGACAACAATATGATGTTATAGGATGGAATGACAAAATTTTGTGCATATACGCAATACAACTGAAATAGTAGATTCAATGGGGTCTAATAGTAACAAGGATGGGGTCCCTTTACATTAGACCAACTTATTTATTGAAAGATATAAATATAACGAGTGTTCAATTCTTTAAACATCACAAAATTTGTGTATCATACGAATAAGACTGAGCATTAGTATGGATATGCATGACGCGTGCCATGTAACTAATTATCAAAATTTAAGTTGAAATGTAATTGAGATAATATGTTTAAGGTCAAACTATTCAACCCTATTTTGAAACTCGAGTATTGTGAGCACCAACAAGATTCGGGTCAAACTAACGAAAGCGTTAATAAATACCATATGTTATGAAATATAGCTACCAAGTAATGATATTAATACTAATTGCGTGTTAGTCATCATTACTAAAGGAAGAACATAACTAAATCATAGGTGACGACTTTCAAATGAAAGTTCGTGCATTTATTGCTAGGGGCAATTGATTAATCGAGTCAAATTTCAGTTTGTGGGTAAAGTTCAAAAGTAAAGGGTCAACAAAAACATAAAATATATATTACATCGAAGGCATAGTAAAATGACAACGTGTCATTTCATAGCGAGTAGTATGCAACATAATACTGTAATGATCTTACAAGATTTTTATTGCATGCTTTTAAAATAAGCATTATTCTGATAACTAGATTCTCTAGTCCCAGTTTATTTGATCTTAATGATGTCAAGGGTATCGAAACTACCTTTTTTTTAAAAAGAAAATAGAGAATGGATACATTTTTCTTGAAGACTTAATCTCACAAAATCATTATTTTACATCGACTTAGGGTTAACGCTTTCATTATGAGAATTGAATTGTAGATTTTTTACAGGATGATGATCCCAAGATTTTGGTCTTAGGTTCGAGATTTTGGAGTTTTAAGGGTGTGATTATATTCATCATTGTTATCAGTAATAAGGGGCCCACCAATTTGAGAAAATCACACTTCTCTTAATTCTGCGAAGAACATTTTTTAGCCGAATATATATATTATTTGGTGAAAATAGCATTATCGTCGTATAATCTTTATGGACAGTTGGTTGGTTGAGGATACCTATCTTTTATCTGGCAGAGAAGAATTTGATGCACGGAGGTCAATAGGAATTTGCGCAGACATGACACTCTTGAGCCTAGTGGACGGACCTGAATACGACAAACATGATAGTCCATTCAAAATCTCCAAGGTGCCTCCAATCGTAAAGGTGGTGTAGTGATTTCTGAGGTAGTTGAGCAGTTAGATCTTCATCTATAGATTTGTGGTCGCGCGTTTATAAAGGAGTGTATTAGAATTTTGACAAGAGCTACGATACCTACTTGTCTTTGTTTTAGTATTTACACCACATATAGGTATCACACAAATGTAAAGATAACGTCACCTATTCGACAAGAGGCATATAAAGGAAGTGTAAATTGGAATATTAAGCTAATAAGTCATTATGATTTTTCAAAAAATTAACTCATTCAATCGTTGTGTCAATCTTGGGTGTGACAAATAGGAATATCCTACTCATGGCTAGATTCCAAAGGAGACGATTTCTTTAACAAAGATATGATATATCTCCTTCATGATCAAAGAATTTTGATGCATCTACTAGAGTCAACTGTAATATCCTAAATCCTAAAAGGAATTTGTACTGAATTTATCCTAATGACAGGATCATCATGATTTTAGATACAGAGCATAACTTGTTTAGGAACAAGAACCAACATGTATGTCAACACGTATGAATGTAATCTGGAGCAAGTATCACCGCAAAATATACATGACTAAGCCTAAAAATTATAGAATTATCATTCGGGATCGAAAGAAAGGGTTCACCATGATCTTAAAAACATATTATTGTTTCAATAAACTCCTAGTTAGATAATCCATTTTTTTGTACAGTATTATACCAGTGGATGGGTGACTTGATTATTAATATCGCCTCGTCATTAGTAATTAACTATCATATTATACTCTTATGTCTTCAAAATTGAATTTCCCAGAATTCTCTCATACCTATAAATTCACAATTACGTGATATTAAGTGTAATTGTCAATTTACCTTACAGGATCATTCTAGTATCCTCTTATTATGGGTCATAATTGTAGGTAACACAAGTTTACACAGAGTTACATGTATTAAACACTAATCACATATTCTCTTATCATTTTTAGGATCCATACAAGAACTTTTAATTTGTATAACCGTGTACACTATAGTTGGCCAAGTTTTCACACCAAAGTTGGAATATTTACACTCAAATATTAGGAGTTTTTAATATCCAAGTCATACTACCCTTGGCTAATATTCCACTGATTTAAAATATTGTTAACATGTTGAGATATTAGTTGATCTAATCCTTTAGAGTAGCTCGGTAATCCATATCTTCTACTAGAATAATTTGTCTTGTTTTTCGTGGAATATTTTCGTTTATGTAATTTTTGGATAACATAGATAAGAAAATATTCATTATTAATTATTAAATGTGTGTGACTATAAAATAGGAAACAATCACATTCGCCCAATAACCAATAAACCAGCCAAAGATCAGCGTGACATTTTAACTTAGAAAATTATAATACTTGTTTAGACATTAATAAAATTATTACTAAAATAGGTGTGAATACGCCTCATCACCAATAACAATTTTTTAAATTTTCCATACTAAAATATCCAAGGCATGTGATGCCTATCTAGATCAACAAGAAAAAATTATTTGAGGTCTAAGTACTCCATCAATGGTTCTCAAAATTGAATCAGAACAGTCATAGTGCCCACAACGGAGTTACACAACCTTAAGAATCAGTAGAGGTAGGGTCACATTGTCATCCTAAATCCTCTTATTACTTGAATTAGCCATAGGATAAAAACAGTAACAACACAAATTGACCTGTGTAGAAAGACGAAATGTAGCCTAAAGCAAGTACGGGGGTAGGTTATATAAGAGGGTGCACCATATATAGCATAACACAGGTCGGTGAAAGCGCCCCCCCAACTCACTGTTAAAGTTGTGTCTTTCGTTAATAGTGTGTGAATCAGATGTTTGTAACATAATCCGTACAAAGTAATACTAATAAAATAACATGTAAAATTTATCAAATAAATTTCACATAATACATAAGCAAATTAAATGCAACCTTTTATTTTGCACTTCTTATGAAAATTATTTTATAAATTTTCCAGGTTGGTGAAGTGGGAAAATGTTTGTTTCAAATAATAGGTTAGAGTCTATAAATTTCTTCAAAATTTTCTATTACGCTATAACCATTGGCTCTGATACCAACTTCCGTCGTATCCCAAAAACCATAATTTAACAGTGGAAGACTTAATTAATTAATCTCGGCGGTGACATACGTCGTTTAGCAATCAATGTTTAAGCACACCATATTCACATAAAAGTTGGACTTTTATTCAATATAAAATATTGTAAATCAAACGTGTCATAGTACACGGTTTATTTAAAATACAAGTCCAACATTCAGGTATTACACTTGTTTTCCCACATAATCACCACGAAGCATCCGCTTTTCCTTTACCTAAAAAACGCGTTTTAAATACGTCAACACAATGGTTGGTGAGTTCACTATTTTTAAAACTTATATTTTGAAACAAAGCTTTTCTTGGTTTCATAAATACCACTTCGCCCATAAGTCCCAAAGTCAGCGTTCGTTGAAATAGCAAAAATAGCATAAACGACTTACATTCGTAGCAATATTTAACAAGCAAAATTTCTTTGTTAAAATATTTATTCGTCTTTGTTGGAATGAAAGAAAAAGTCACATCGAAACTAGTCTTTCTCCCACAAAATCCATTAGACCCCTTTCGCTTAACGAAAGTGTCGTTTAACATAACTTTTCTTTATCAAAACAAAGCCAATAATTACACAAAGTCCCACTTTATTTATCTCAAAAACTTCTTTATCCATACTGGAAAGTTAACACAATACCTTGTATATACAAGACCAAGGTCTACTTTCATTTCACACATGAATGTTAATTTAAAATTATCCTCGGTCCTCGTTTACTACGACGGACTAATTGACCCCCCTTTCGCTATACTAACGAAGGTCTTGGAAATTCAACATTTTATTTTCTAACAAATGTGATAGTTATAAACTAGCTAGGAATATAATAAATGTATGACCCCCTTAAACCTATAATCAAAGCGTCCAATAATTCTAATTATTTATCATTTACCCCACCGACGCAACCAGTGACGATAGGGCGCCACCCCGATAGATCTATCAATATTTCTATGCATGTTCAACAGTTAATGATTATAAAGCTGGGGTAATTTTCTCGATGATTGCCCTTGGCAACCCAACCACTTTAGTTAACGCCAGTCAGATTTAAAGTCATTCTAAAACCATAACTGTCAAAAATAAAACGTGTTTTAGACCCAGACGTTTTTCTTCCCGAATCATTTATAAATCATTTTAAAAACATTTAAAAAGTGGGGATGTCTAAGAAACTCACCTTTGTCTCAGAATAATTAACATATACGAGATGACACACAACCATCTGATGCAAGATCTTAATAACAGTCATCCAATGATAACTGGATTCCTATGTTTTACACAAAATATATTAGCACTTAAACGTATATACAAGTAGGAACATATCGTAACTTAACTCATTTATCCTCACATGTCTTATATATCATTATTGTAATGATTAAATTACGAACTTCTAACGTTTTAGAAAATCGTAACCAAATCAAATGTTTCAAAATCTCATATAATTATTATCAACTTAGTTTCAAACAAATGTTGTAAACTAAGAAATTTCTAGATACTAAACATGGACGTTATTTAATATAAAAAATATATTTATTGAAAAATATAATAATCTTTTATTAACCTGTTATCTGAATAAAATATATTGTCCAAATATCGTATATATATTTTTATATCATAAACTTACACGAAATTGTTCAAGGCTTGATTGAATCGTTTTTAGCACTCGATATTAACTCTTGGTTTTCTAAATAATAATTAACAACATTTTCATTGACCAAGTTATTTTCGATAACAATATATATGCTAATCTCATGTTATCTAACTTTTTCAACACTTAATGATATAAAAGATATACCTCCTCGCGTACGGTTGGAGTCCATAAATCTGCTCAAAACCCACATGCAATGCGATCTGAATATACCAACGCTTTTGGTTTTGCTTCACGAACGTTTCTTTGGTTTCGGATCGTCCGTACGCCACCTCAAAACCTACATGCAACTCGTTTTAAGAAACTAGTTTCGTTCTAAAATATGACAAGTAAATTACGAAGCATATAACTCACCATCCAGACATCTGATCATCGAGTCCTTCGGTGGAATCAAATATCTATATGTTAGGAAAGTTCACTGACAATTTAGCTCGATTCGATGGTTAGATCTCCGAATATCTACATTTCCTTAGAGCTACATTTTTCAAATTCGCATAGCGAGCTGAACACGAAAACGGGTTTAGAATCCCATCTTTAGAAACTCCAATCCTCATCTCCACCCGTTCAAAATGATTATCAATGGGTTATGAAACCTCTGTATAAAAACCAAGATGATCATACCGTTAGATCTTTCATTATAGACCCATCTTTGGGACATGCAAAACTAATACAATATGTCCAGATTCTAAAATATGTTTGTAATGAACTTAATCTCAAAATTAGGACAATAGGAGCTTACCATCGCGTTCAGGATGGTGAAAACTTGTTCCAGGTAGAAGACATGTTTCGGACGACACCAAATCACCACCGGCCACCGCGCACCACCTCCGACAGCCGCCGGCCACCAGGCCGGAATCCTCTAGCCTCTCTCTACTCTCTCTCTCTCTCTCTATCTCTCTCTCTCTCTCTAAGACTTTCAGCTTCATATGGAGAAACTGAATAATATGTGGGGGTAGCCCACTTATATAGTGCGGTTTTAAATGTGTTTTGCGATTGCGTTTCCGTCTATCAATCCAACGAACCTGCTACTTTAAGTGACGTAATATTTTACAAATATATTTCGTCAAAATACTTATTTCATTCCCGACTTAAACTTGTCTCGTTAAATTATTATTTCCGCTAATAAATTGTTTGATCTCGTTAATCTCTAACACATATCTGATCTATGTCTAATTAACCTAACTCGGATCTAGCTCGTAATTGCCATTGATCGTTGGTTAATACGTTATATGTATGTATGTATATATTAATTGTATGTATGTAATAATATTAGTAAGAAACTTTGAGAGGAAAACAGGGCAGAGATTTGATAATTAAACTCAAAACTTAAATTAACTGTGGATAAAGCCACTATAAATAGAAGATGGATCTAGTTTGTTAACATTCCACAATGAACTAGAGTCCACTTTGTTACATACACTTAAATGATATAACTTAACGAATCACCCCCTGATTCGTTAAACATCCTTAACGAATCAGGAGGGACATTAACTTAGATCTAGTTCGCTAAACATCCTTAGCGAACTAGACTATACTTTAACGAACTATAAAGATAACTTAATAGTTTATTACATAAATAAAACGAAAAATACATTAACGATAGATACAAAGACTCGAGATGCAAACCCGTGTACTAACAAACACCCCCCTCATCTTGAGCTCTTTGTCTTTACTTTACTTGAAACGCTTGGACTGCCAATCTTTGCAACTATGAATCCTGTTCTCATAACATACACGAACGACGCGTTGGAACTGCGTAGCTAGATCATAGTTTTCACTGCGCTCGATCAATATCTTATTCTTGTGTAGGACGTCATTGTCGGTCTCAGTTAAGTTAACAAGCCACATCGGATCGATAATCTTGATTAGCTCGGTCTTTAACCCTTTACCCAGGACAATGACGGCCTCGCCAGTTCGATTGTCGTAGTACCAGCGGTTGAAGGATAGATACAAGTGTTGGTTCAACGTCATCACCGGCACACGCTTCATCGTCTTTAGCGGCTTTACTTTAAGGACCAGCTTTTTCCATCCTGTTTTTGGATCGATCTCATCGATAAGCTTGCGAATGGGAATTTGTGATTTAAAATACTTAAACCCGTTGTTCACCTCAAATAACAAGTGTTGGTGAAATCGTTTTGCATGGTAGTCCTCGCCACGATTAATAAATGGACGATACGCCAAAGTGCGTACATCCCATCTCGGTAATGAGAGAAGATTAGACATTGGTTCATAGTACTGAACGACCTTCTCCCATTTAACAATACATACTTTCAGATCAGAATCATAAATCCAAGAAATAATATCACCTTGCACTTTCGACACGGCCTTGATTGTAGTCTTTTGGTTGGCTTTGGCACGTGCAACAGCTTCTTCTTTCTGTTCCAGATCCACATATCAAAATTCCTCGATGATCTTACTAGCTTTCTTATGTCTGAACCATCTAAGAATGTCATCATCAGTTGGGTTTTCAAGAGAGTCAAATCTTGTATCAATGACCTTCTTTCCTTTGGACGTCTTCTCAAGATGATCTTCTGCTTCTTTGATGGTTTCTTCATTGAATATAGGAGCACCCTGATCAACATTGGTATGTTGAAACATATCAGGATATTCCTCAGCAGTCACATCCTCAACCTCAACCTCCTCATTCTCATAAATAAAACCCGTAGTCATCTCAATATTTGGATCATTTAAGGTCTCATCATCATTAATTACCTCAATGTCCTCCTCAGCCTCTAACACGGTCAATTTGTCTTCATTCAGACCAACCAAGATAGCAATCTGCTCTCGTGTTAGTGACTTCTCAACAAACTGTCCCATTTCAATATCATTGGCGTTCACAATGCTCCTAACCAACCCCTTTTCATCAACAAAAATAACTGTATCGGCCTCAATCGTCTCAATCGGTTCGGTGGCCGAATAATCATGATAAATAATAACCTGCTTGCCTGAATCATCAACAGAACTCGTACCTACACCAGAGGCTGGGTCTTGAGTTTGTTTAGTCTCACCACCAGCACCAGACTCATCCAGATTCTCATCATCATTCTTGAGCTTTTTCAGCGCGTCATCTTTGCATGTAAGTTGCAAAATAAGCTCCTCTTGTTCTTTAATTTTCACCCCCCGAGACTCAACAATCTCAAGAAGGGACTTTATTTCCTTCTGACAGAAGGAAACATAGCTGAGCAGCTTCCTCTGGTTCTCCATCATACGTTCCTGAGTCATACGATTCGCAGGCATTTGATTTTCATACAAATGCAGGAGACTCAATACCATGCTCATGTGCTGATTGTGAGGTGATGCAGCAAAACAAGGAGGAACTGGCTGAACTGGACCCAAAGGTCGACTTTGCCTCAGAAATGAAATATCTGGTGGAGGCATCATCGTTGGTGTAGGAGGAACCACCGACGTAGCGGTCGTCGGCCTTGGTATAGTAGATAATACTGAGTGAGGAATCATACAAAGCTGTGGATCCGACGTAAGCGTAGTCGTCAAGGTAAGCTCCGGGGTGCTAGTAGTGAGCGGCACCGCCGGGCGTTGAGGTGTGGACGACCTTGGAGGTTGAACTCCAAATGAGATGCCAGCCCCAGCCGACACTCGATGCTTACAAGAGCCTTTAGAAGCTAACGTTTTTTCTTTTCTCTTTCGTTGAGCAGCAATTGTAGCTTCTAAAGCCGCGTCAACTGCAACTTGTTGTTCAAGGATCGCACCATCACCATCACCATCATTACCACCATTACCACCTGCATCATCATCACCATCATTACCCTCGTTTCCACCTGGTCCCTCCTCACGCTCGGAATCCGAATCATCATGGATCCAACGATCATTGTCACGACATACATAATCAAGATTTGCTGGATGACCAATCAATCTTTTAAATCTGGGAGGAGGAGATTGACGGTACTGTTTTGTCCTTCTCATGGTGTCTGCCTTCATGTTTTCCAGAATAAACTTATCGTTCACATCATTCGGGTCGAGCACCAGATCCCTGATAGCATCATTAACAAACAGTTGAACGAAACTCGGATACATCAAAAACATCACGCGTCGTTTTCCAGGAATACAATTTTCTTTCAGATGATCGAAGATCATTTCAGAAAAATTGTAACGCTTGTTCAAAACAAGTGCAACAAAACCAACCTTTCGTCCACCAAGGCAGTGAATAAGAACATGAAGTAAATACTTGTATTGGGGACACAAGTATGTGTTGTTATACATAGATGCAGTAAGACTACTAGCATAAAACAAATGTCCAAACAATCCTTGGATCAGATCTTTGGGGTATTCGCTCGTGTCGTCAATAGTATAATCGAATCGTAACACCCTTTGAACAGTTGCAACAGATACCACAACTAGCTTGTTGTTAACCTCGGAAGCAATATGGTCCTCGGCTTCCACATATTGAGCAGTTTTCCATAATTGGCGAACAATGTTGAGTCGAATATCCGGATTAGTAGTAACAGCATAATGGATACGAGAACGGCGTATAAAGGCCAGCATATCACCAAATACATCCTCATCAGGATAATTGGAGTCAACAAATGCACAAACATTATGCCGTGTATCAAATGGAAGCAAAGGGACATCCGGAGCTTGTTGATCTTGTGATGAATCAACCGGTGGATCTTGAGCAACGTTATCAGCCATTGAGTTGTATAAATAAACCCGAAGAATGATTAGAATTATAAATAATAATACTTAACTAATAAAAAGTAAAAATTCATATTTTAATTTTAAATTAAAAGGAAACCATGTCATTCGTTATGAAACAGACTGATTCGTTAGATAATATAACGAATTATCTGATTCGCTATCAGGTAAATAAATAACGGATTAAGAATTAGCGAATTACTATTGAAAGATAACGAATTAACCTCTAGTTCATTATAAATAACGAATAAACCTCCAGTTCGTTATAAATTTCAAGAATCAAACTGATTCGTTAGAAACATTGATTCGCTCATTCTAATTCGTTGAAATTGCTTAACGAATTGGACACAAATTAGTTCCAATTCACTAAACATAACGAATGGCCTTCATAGCTTAATCTTTGACTTTATTAGTCAAGGTCAAAATAATCAAGAACACTGAAAGTCAAAATTACAATCGGAATTTGAAACACGTATAATCAGCAATACAAAGTTAAACTAATGATCCCAAAAGATCTCGGAATCGTATTGCGATTGCAATGATGCTAAAATGGTGTTCCAAAACATGATAAAATAAGGTTAAATTAAGGTTTACATAAACCTTCAAAACCCGGTACTATAATCACAAAATTAACATATCAAATATGCATTAAGTTTGACGAAAATCATACGGTGTGATCCTCTTTATCTTAGGATCACGAAAATTGATCAGACAGAGGTATAATGAAGGTCGAATTTTCTGGGAAAAATTCGCGAGAGTAACAGTACACTAAGGAAGAAAAAGACAATGAATAGTAACCGATTCGTATGCACGCCGTCCTATATAGTCTGACAAGACACGCTTTTCGATGTAACGAATAAGCCGATTCGTTTGAATTTTGAAATAATGAATCAGATGATTCGTTATCTGAACTTAACACGTGGCATAGCGAATTCGTGTCTAATTCGTTAAATTGTGTAACGAACTGAGTGTCATTCGTTACAGAGTGGTGGAAGCGAATTAGGATAATGAAGTAGGATGTAATTCGTTAAAATGACCTAATTCGTTATTCATAATTAACGAACTACCTTTTATTTAAATTTAACGTAAATAATTAAATGAAATAAATAAATTAAATTTAAATATTAATAATAAAACAAATTAAATAATAAAATCACCGAAGAGTCCATATCTGGATGATCGAATACCTTAACGTTTTTTTACTGTTAAAAATACTTGACTTAAAATGAATAAATTATCATAAAAAAATGTTAGAGCATACGTCGTCTCTCGTTGCATCGATTAAGGTAAAATAAAATACTTAAATAATATAGCAAGAAAATATTTTTGTGTTTTTGTATGATTTTCAAAAGCAGTACATATTTTTGGAATTTTGTCGAGTTTGAGCAGAGAATCATATTGACCAAATTGTCCTTCCATCCCAGCTTTATATTTCAGCGATATTGTGATTGGCATTAAGTCGGTCATTGGTATTGTTGTCCACTTAAATCTAATAACAAACTTTCAAGTATTTTTGTGATATGATTAATGGTTCAATTAAAGCACAGAATATCAGAAACTATTAGCCTCTGATCTCGGTTCAAGCTTAATTTGATTTTTGCCATATCACCCCAACATGACTTAAACCATTATATTGTTGATCAAAATTTGAATTTAATAGAAATTTCTAAGCAATGCATTGAGTTTCTTTTACTATGAGTGAATATGCACGAGTCCATCTGTTGGCTTACATACATTGTATCCCCTGGGGTCCGTTTCTTACTGGTATTGAGACGCGCGCAAGGGAGGAACAATGTATGACTAACAGCGGATTTTGATCTAGTCTGTAATTTGGATTTGTACGAAGTACAGCAGTGATCAAGTTTAATGACTTTGGGTTTGCTCTAAAAGCGAGTGAAATATCCATGTATATGAATACCCAGATGATTAAGCCGCATAAAGACTCACAGTGTCCAGAACCTCAAAGCTTGTTATTTGCTTTATTTTATTTTTGGGTGATCAAACAAGTATAAGGCTTGAGTATGATAGGTTATTACAATTCTGCCATCCTCACCGAGACTTTTTCTAGAGGCTAACAGCTATTTCAATTTGGAATTTCTTTATATTTATATCACATACTTTACTCTACTTGTTTGTTTTAAGACCCACCAATGCACCAATGCAATTAAGCACACAGTCTTTGAAGCTTATTTCTTGCTGGATTTGGGGTCAAGATAGTCAATGTACTATCATTATCTCTTTTTGCTTCAAAAACTCAAAAATTTTGAGGAGCATAAAACAAAATAAAGATAAATTTAATCGCCCCAGTTAACTTAAGTCTATAAATAAATGGCTGTTCTATCAATTCAACAAGTGAATAATAGGACCAAGACATGCAAGCATGCTTCACAAACTTAAATAACCGACATAATTTTCAGCAAGAAAATAATTTAAAACGCTTAACGAATGCCCCCAACTACTTCCCATTATCAGGTGAATGGCTAACCCGATCATTTACAAGTAAATGTCGGGACCAAACATATACAAGTCAAATTTGGGTAATTGACATACTTTTCAGTGAACATATGCAAAAATCTTTTTGTTTTTTCTCTATACATACCTTAAGAACACAATATTTTTGTCTTTTTCAATTTTATTATAAACAAAATAAACTTCACAATCTTTTCGGATTTTTCAGTACAAACTGAAAAACACAATCTTTTTGACTTTTCAAGTTTTAAAATGTTTTTAGATTTTTAAAATATTTTATGAATAACAGTAAAGAAATCACAATCTTTTTGATTTTTCAGGATTTTCTAATGTTTATGGATTTTAAAGTTTTTAATGTTTTTGGGTTTTATCTATACAAACGAAAAATATAATATTTTTGTATTTTCTAATTTTTCACCCCCTAAAACCTAAAACCAAAATTAAATTTTAAAATAAAAATATAAGAAAAGAAAAATAGTCATACTTGTTTCAGGATATCAACGAGGGTCTTCAACCCATTTAATCCAAGCAAAAATTGAAAAAGCGTTTTGTCAAAGGCTTTGGTAAATAGATCGGATTTCTGAAAGTCAGTATGTACGTTCTCAAGGTCGATTAATTTCTTCAAAGAAATCCCGTATAAAATTATATCGAATTTCAATATGTTTTGTTTTAGAATGTTGTACGGGATTCTTTGTGATAGAAATAACAGCAAAGTTATAAATCAAAGTAGGAGTAGTAAGAAACTTCAAACCATAGTCGCGAAGATGTTGTTGTATCCATAAAACCTGGGAACAGCAATTCAAGACTGCAACATACTCAGCTTCGGTGGTTTAAGTGGATACCGTTGTCTGCTTCTTACACTGCCAGGAAACAAGCCGGTTTCCTAAAAATAGACATCCTGCCGTCGTTGATTTGAAGTTGATCTTGAAACCTCCATAGTCCGAGTCTGAACAGGCAGTAATCTCAAAGGTATCATCCTTGGGGTGCCACAACCCGATGTCTGGATTTCCCCTCAGATTCTGAAGAATTCGCCTAACCGCAGCTAGGTGAGTCACTTGGGGACTTGCTAGAAACCTAGCAAAAATACAAACAACAAACATAATGTCGGGACGAGAAGCCGTTAGGTACATTAAAGAACCGATCAGGCACGATAGAGTGTAGGATCAACGGTATCCTCCAATTCATCCGGTGATAAATTGTGACCCACATGGTGAGGAGTTGAAGGGTTTTTCTGGCAGATAACTTGAATCGGCTCAAGACATCGTTCACGTACTTTGTCTGGTGAATAAAGATTCCGTTCGCAGACTGGTGAACTTGCAACCCTAAAAAGAAATTCATCTCTCCCATCGAGCTCATCTCGAACTTCGTTTGCATGTACTTCTCAAAATCCTTACATAACGTGTCGTTTGTAGACCCAAAGATAATGTTATCGACATAAATCTGAACTAGGAGAAGATCATCACCAACAGTCTTATGAAATAAAGTGCAGTCAACAGTCCCTCGCTTGAAACCTTTATCAGTCAGATGGTCGGCGAGCGTGCCATACCAAGCTCTCGGGGCTTGATGTAAACCATACAGGGCCTTGTTCAATCGGTAAACTCGGTCCAGATAATCATAATCTTCAAAACCAGGAGTTTGTAAAAAGAACGCTTCCTCGTGTATTTCACCATTGAGAAAAGCACTTTTAACATTCATTTGATAGACCTTGATATTCTTATAAGCAACATATGCCAGAAAGATTTGAATCGACTCTAACATTGCAACTAGAGCATATACTTAAGTGTAATCAATACCCACTTGCTGATGAACACCTTGTACCACTAATCGTGCCTTGTTTCTCACGATCACCCCCACGATCGTCTTTCTTACACTTAAATACCCACTTAGTCGGAGTAGCTTTCTTGACTCTAGCAGGTTTGTCGATTAAATCCCAAACACCCAAACGTGCAAATTGCTGTAATTCTTTTTGCATAGCTTCTACCCAAGAAGGATCTTCAAGTGCCTTACGAGCTGTTGTCGGTTCTACTTGAGATAGAAAGCAAGTTTTACAATTCCCGATAAATGTAAATTAGCATATGCACACAATACGTTATTCTCACTTGACGAAGCAACTTGATGATGTGTTTGTACGCCCACATCTAGTTCTCCAATGATGTTTTCCAGTGGATGATATCCATGAATTCGAAGAGTGAGATTCTCAGGAACAACAACATTATCAAATAAGTTAGTGTAATGTTCACCAAGTTCAGAAGATGAAACATTATCACTGTCAAGTTCAATAACCGTATCATCAGCTTGATTGTCATCGGAAGAAGTTGGTACATTATCAACCTGATTAACATCACATAGATCTTCAGTTGGAGCAGGAGTTGGAGCTTCAACATCATTAGAACTTGAAAATCCTGGAATGGTCAAATGATCTTCAAAGTATGCTCGAACCAGATCTTCGTCTATGTGTTCAGTCGATGGAGTAAATGAATTAAATAAGCAATCATAATCAAACATCCAGTCGGGACCTTTCCCTTGAGGAGGAGTGGTTTACTTTTGACAGTCCACATGATACCATTCCTCAACACAATCAGAAGTGAAATTAAATACTCATTTCTTTGGAGACGCATATCCCAAGAAATATCCTTCGATAGCTTTTTCATCAAATTTACTTGTATCATTCTTCAACATTGTACAAGGACACCCAAAAGGTTCCAAATACTTTAAGTTAGGCTTTCGGTTGTTTAAAAGCTCATAACTTGTCTTTTTGAGTCTTTTAACAGTTAAAACTCGATTAAGCGTATGCAAGTTATATTCACCGCCTCATTCCAGAATTGGACGGGAAGCTTAGAATCATCAAGCATAGTTATTTCAGCTTCAATCAAGGTTCTATTCTTTCTTTCAGCAACACCGTCTTGTTTTGGTACATAGGGTGCACTGTATTCTCGATGAATTCCTTTTTGAATGCAAAAGAAATCCAATAGAGTGTTCTTAAATGCAGTACCATTATCATTTTGAATTCTCCTCACCTTGTGTTTGTATAGTGATTCGATCTTAGTGATAAGGTTTTGTACCAAAACAGGCGTTTGACCTTTAGAACTCATAAATAACACCCATGAGTACCTTGAATAATCATCAGTGACAACAAGACAATACCAATCCCCAGAGATACTCGCACGATTCAGCGGACCAAAGAGATCCATATGAAGTCGTTCAAGAGGAGTATCGATGGAATTCAATAACTTAGAAGGATGAGACTTTTTCTTCTGCTTGCCCTTCTTAAATGCAATGCAGTGATCAAATAACTTAACGTTCTTCAACGAAACACCCTCAACTAAGTCATTGGCCATTAAATAATTCATCTTACGAACATGAATGTGACCCATTCTACGATGCCAAAGAATAGAGTCCTTCTCGGTTGCTTTGGAGACAAAACATGCTTCGATAGACTTTGATACTTTAGAACTCATATTTAAGACATAAATATCATTTGATCGTGGTGATCGCATGACAACCATGTCCTCGGGAATCACGTATCCCGGTTTCAAGATAAGACACCCTTTATCAGTAAATACCGTGGTGTACTTCTTATCACAGATTTGCGACACACTCAATAAATTATGATCCACCTTGTCACAGTAATTGACCATTTCAAAAGTAATGTGATCATTTGAAACTTCACCTTCTTGTGTGATCATGCCCCCAGAATTCCCAGCAAATGCTACATAACCCCCTTGAATATTTCTCACATTTGTTAAGAGGTTGAGATTTCCAGTGATATGACAAGAACATCCACTATCCATTATCCAGTTTTCACCAGAAATGCTCTTGGATGTACCTTACACACAAAAGAAAATGATTAGTTCAAAAAGGCAGCCCAGGCCTCAGTCTTGGGCACCTTTTGGTTTCTTGAGAAATTTTTAACTTAGCCGAATTCAACTGTTGTTCATCAACTTGAGAATAGGTTACCGGCTACTTAGACTTTCGTCTTAGATAAGCAGCTTGAACAATATTTGAATTTGTGTTATTACATATGGGCTCAGTAGGGATAAATTTTGGTTTCACTTGACCATGTGATTCATTCACATGAATTACCTTTCGAGGATTCACATTTGAAAACATAATGTGCGTATCATCTTCACATGACACAGGACGTTTCAGAATCTCCTTTATCATAGCAACCGGTTTTGAATGGTACTTGACAAAAGGATGGAGATTTTGAAATTTCTTTTCTCCACAATTCCTCACAACGTGACCTTGTTGATCGCAAAGAAAACAACTTCGCATGTCCACACGATCATTTTGAGGTTTAACAGTAGCATATGACAAAGAAGGATGATAAGTCACATTCTTGATAAAGCTTTTATAAATCATCAAATAACACTGACTTCTTTAAATAAAAATCCAAATTAGAACAATTAGGAAAACTTTGCAAAGTATCAGTTCTAGTTGATTTTACAAATTGAACTTTCTTAGCTTGTTTTAAAACTGGTTTTGCTTTAGTCAAAGGATCAGATGTCATTGATGTTTTAGCTTGAGCATACCGACGTTTAAGATCTTGAATGTTAGAGGTTTCATTGTGAAAAACACTTTCAATCAGTTCTGGTTTAATGATACTAGTTGGAATGTCTTTCTCAGTGAACATCGTGTCAATCCCTTTCAACTTAAACACACGACCAGTTGTCGACTTTGAAACAGTAGGATTGATAAAGCGCATCAAATCCTCATTAGAAACTTTAGGCTTTCCTGGTTTCTTAGTCCTAACTGGTTTAACTTTAACATGGTCTTCTTTACTCACATGAGGTTTGAATAATCATACACAGCTTCCTCAAATTCATGAGGTTCACAAAGAATGTGATTAGAACTTGGAATGTTCTTGTTTTTGTGTATTACCTCGGGTTCAAACACATCCTCAATAATCACTTTGTCAACATTTTCAACAAAGACTTTGTTGCTTTCAACGTGAGGTTTTTGAGTCTAAGATTGGGCTTTAACAGTTTCAGGTTTAACAGGTTTAGGTATTTCTGAAATCACAGGTTCTTTTTCAATCAAATCCTCTTCTTTTCTAGCAAACGGATTTGGTTTATAATCATTCTGAAAAGGAGGTGGAATTTCAACAAAACCTATACCTTTCTTTGAGTCTTTTTGCTTACCCGATACTTCTATTATTTCATTAACCAAAAATGATGACTTTCTAAATTTACCCAATTTGTTCTTCAACTCGAGAAACTCATTCTCAAGTTCAGTTATCTTTGATCTATGTTTCAAGATTTCTTGAAACTTTTGATTATTGATTGTCATTTTAACTGATAACTCAACCTTAAGATCATGGTTACTTAACGACAAAGCTTCAATCTTCTCTCGATATCTCATTTGAGATTCAAGACATGGTCGAAAAGTATCTTTAAGTGAAGCAATCTATTTCACTAAATTATCATTATGATTCTTCAAAGACTCTAACTTAGGTTTCTAAGTCTCACATTCAACACAAGTTACATTAATAGATGAAGTAGCAGAGATAGAATGACTAAGCTCATTGATCTTAGCCATGCAAGCAAAAACAGTTGGAGGCTTGTCACATGAGTCGTTAGAATCAGATTCAGAATCATTGTCAGAGGATAGCTCACTTCCACTTGCATCTTGAAAGTCTTTAGTAAGCCCAAACATAGCCAAATTAGCTTGATTATCATTACACAGCAATCGTTGTGACCAATCATTTCCATTAGCTAACATTGCTTGTGACCCAGAAGTAGACGGTTTCTTTTCAGCATCATTACCACGTGGTGTAGAAGAATTTTGATTTTGACCACGAGGACCAGTATACTCCTTTTTAGGCTTGTCACATTCTTTTGCAAAATGCTCAAACTCTTGACAATTGTAACATTTCACTTTTAACTTGTCAAATCCCAATTTCTTGTTTAAGGCAGGAAGATCTTTACCAGTCCTTTGCATGAATCTCTTAACCTTACTGAAAATCATAGCCATGTTCCATTTCAAGTCCATGATCTCTAATTAATCTGGATCAATCTGATCACAAACTTCATCAGTCAGATCACTTGTGGCTATCTTACTAATCATCAAATTTTCATATGAAGACATGAAGGTTGTCAGAAAAGCAAAATTTTGTTAAGCTTCCTTCATGTTTACACTAGGTAGTGAAGCAAATGGATTTGTAGTAGATGAATTTCCAGATCCAATAGAAACACCAAGTGATCCAGCCGTGTAGAAACATGCTCTTGGATCATTGTAGATGGTTGTCTCATTTTCACTTGCATTATGTGTAAGAAATGCAGTGATTAGAGAAATAGTTGAACTTAGAGGCATACTTCCACCATAGAAAGCAAGATCTTAACTTTCCTTGGAGGACTTCTGACATTTAAGATCGTATTCTCTTGCTTCAATCTTTTGCAAGAATTCAGTTGCAGTCAAGTCTTCATTCGTGAAATAGTTATTCTCTTTTAGAACAATTAAAAACGTAGAATAAGAACTTGGTAGTGCACTCTTGATAGTGTCAATCTTGTCAACCTCAGAAGTTTCCAATTTCATTTTGTCCATCTCAGCAATCAAGTGATTAAACCTAGTAATCATCTTCTCAACTGTTTCTCCTTTCAATAAGTTAAAGTTTCGAAATTGAAACTTAAGCATTACCTTCTTACTCTCAGTTGTATTCCCCATACTCCTCATACGAATATGTTGAAATAAGGAAGCACGGATCTTTATGCTACCCACTTGGTGAAAGATGTTTTCGGGTAAAGCCATAGTAAGAGTAGAATAAACCTTTGTCTCAATCTCTAATGCTTTATTCTCTTCTTGTGAATATTGAGAAATAGCTTTAGGAGTGTAACCAATAGTGTCATCTCCGATCATTGGAACAACATATTCCTCATCTAAGCAATATGAGTAGTCAGGGTGAACAGAACCCAAATGAGCACGAAAACGGGGTTCCCATTTAGCAAAATCGCTAAATTTCATCAACCTTGGACATTTGAATGTGAGCCTATCTCAGTATCTAATTGCAACATTTGTTGGATTAACATATTCTGTGAAGCTAGTACATACATACCAGCCATGTTTGTCAAATGATAAATCTCAAACTCTAAGGGTTAAAATTGAAAATAAGATTAACGAACTGTGAACAGTAAGGATTACGAACCGCGAACCGTAATTGACGAATCACAACTTAACGAAGTTAAGATTGATCAGGTAACGAATCAGAAATGGTTTTAAAGAACTGAAAGAAGTTAACGAATCTGATCTGGTCAACAAAATTGATTTGACGAAATGAGTCAACGAATCAGATGGTTTACAAATGATTTAGTTAAACGAATTAGCTAAAGGAATCACTAAGGATAAGCTTAACGAATCAGAAAGTTATCTTTAACGAATCACTAAGAGAAGGCTTAGCGAATTAGATGACGAATCAACTACAGTTGATAACGAATCAACTTATAGTGAAACAGTTTGTTACAACGGTTGTAACAAACTTCTGACAATAATTGCCACGTGGAAAAAGTTGTTATAAAACAGTTACCGAGGTAGGACACGTGTCACAAGAATTAGATAACACGAATTAGAATGTGTAATACGAATCGGATATGTGTAACAAAATAGTTCACAAATCAGCTAATCAACTTAACGAATCGACTTAAAGATGTGAACGAATTAGGCTGAAAGGGTTAACGAATTAGACTGAAGAAATAACGAACCATTTGAATCTTCACACATTCAACCTCAAATTTTCCAGATTTCTGGAAAACTTATGAACACAAACCCAGAAGCTAAATATGTAATACTCACTCAATACTTAACCAAAACACTCGCAAATACATCGCGAATCCACTACAATACATCACGTAATCAATAACCAATTATCTCGAATCCAAGCTAACCAAAATCAATCCCCTGTTTCGGCTTAAAACCAGATCCAATCCAATTCAAACCAAACTCCAATCAAATACCAATTCCAATTATCCACACCTTTCTAATACCAAAATAACAATTAACAATTTCTCAATAACAAATTAACTATCAAAATCAAGAGCAAAAGAGCACCAATCGTTGCCCGATGTCGGTTCCGTGTTACTTCGAACTTAATAAAACTTGTGTAGTTGTTTTTCCCAAAAACAACTCATCCAAACATATGGTGTATATTTGATTTATTTTATCTAAATGATAAACCAAAAATACGGCAATAGTATTAGCTTTTACAAGCTCATCAGTACATGTGCTTTAACGACCGTGTTCGAATATACTAGTTTTCATTTTCTCGTTTTGTTATAACTTTGAATTGAGTCATGTTTTTGCCGACGTTCTCGGTTTTAAATCCTTTACAATATTCCAACGGATTCAACCATGGACATTTTCTCCAATGTTGGGTTGAATATTCACACGTTCAACCGAAAATGTTTGTTTTTTTCTTATCTTATCACTATAATTTCTTTATTCCGTCTGACATCTCATGCGTTTTAGAAATCCATATAAATAAATATATTATAGTGGCTAAGATGCTAATATTAAAAGAGTTTCATTTAACAATACGCTGTGAGTTTAAACGCGATCGTGAATACCAAAACAAGCATTATAACATCCGTCAAGCCAAAAAATATTTATAGAACACTTATATGACATCTTTTAAGCAATCCGTGAAAATATTTTTGGTTTCAATAACCATCTAATATGTTTTTATTATTTTGCAAAAATGAGTCGAAAAAACGATTGTTTTCGCTCCGTTTTTCGCACCCGAACTAGTTTTCTTGCGAAAAACTGAACCTGAACTAAATTTTGGACCAAGAACAAACCTTGGCATGCAAAACGAGGCAGTAATGAGCAAGAGAGAGGCCCCATGCCCCCCATTGGTCTGTCCGCAACTAGGGGTCCCGCCCCTAGTATATTTTTATTATTTCTTGAATGTTCTCAAACCATTTCACACATATACAAATATCAAATTCTGGGTGGGTCTTTTTCTTCATAAACCTGCAAAAACGTAAAGGTAAAACCTAATTGTTATGAACTTTTAATCATGTTTTAATCAAGTTATAATCCTATAAACATGTTTTAACTAGTATTAAGCATGTTTAACCATCCAAAACCTATTAAAATGGCATAACATCATGTTTTGATCTTAGACATGTTTAAAAATCATAACCATATAGATTTTTGACCAAAAACAAGGATTAGAACATTGATATAACGTTTTTACGGTTTAAAACTTCGATTTGGAACCCTAACCGAAACCCTAATTGACAAGGCTTGATTATGGATGATTTATGCTTGGTTTTGTGTTATATGATCTGTAGATACTTGTGATAGCTAACCAAGAACCCAAAAACTCGAACAGAAAGCTTAACCGATCGAAAACTGACAAGGTATTTCCGTTTTACTCGTTTAGCGGCTTTTTAATATTACGTTGTGACTTGCTTGTTGTTAGTTTGTGAAAATTTTCAAGAACATTAGGGATCAGATAAGTGATTCCCTGTACAAATTTGGTAATTGTTCGATAAATGGAGAATATTTGACGAATTTATTACCGTTTATTGGCAATTTATTATAAAAAATAGCTACATTTTTGAAAAATTCTGAACTTTGGACTGGAAATCAGAGATGTGATTTTAAGATCACTGGTAAACTGGGGATCATTTGGAGATGTTTAAGTATAGTTTGCGCATTTGCGTTTTAGTCGGATTTTAACAACCGAAAAATGCACAAAAATGTATATTCGACAAAGAATTAGGTTCTTGAAATTATACAGGGGTTATGTTATGGTATTTTTATCTCTCGTAATATTTATTAGATTTTTCGGGAATCGTTTGATATAAACAGGTTAATTATCGGTTAATTATAACAATTAAAATGATTTTTATAGATAAATAGCTAAATGCAAAAATTCTGAAACTATTTTTACAAAATTATAAATATTTTAATTTATTTTTACAAAAATAATCATAATTTATATATATTTACATAAACAGTTATGAAAATTTAAAGATTTAAATTATATATGTTTAAACAAAAACGACAATATTATGTTTAACGAGCTGACTAGTATGTCAAAACATCAAAATTGGTCAAATATCATAGTTTTGAATGAATTTGATAAAAACAAACTTTTTATGTGATTTTCGGAGAGTTCGGGTGGATTGTACACGCTTTGTATAATCAAACCCGTATGAAAACGAAAACGAACCATGCGACCAATCTAGATACCGAAACTTTAAAATTCTTTTATAAATCAAATCATTTTATCAAACAGTATGTTTACTTAAGTTTGTGTGATCTTACCTATTTTCGAAACGCATGAACGATCAACTTGGCCAAGCACGGAAAACGGTGAAACTGAGCCAAGTCTGGTTTTGAACATTTCATAACGTACAACGTCACAATCTAAGACTA
Organism: Bidens hawaiensis; assembly: GCF_021521415.1. NCBI lineage: Eukaryota > Viridiplantae > Streptophyta > Magnoliopsida > Asterales > Asteraceae > Bidens > Bidens hawaiensis. The sequence goes on from NW_027496813.1 coordinate 67,155, forward strand.
CTGACATGTTCTGGGCTTAACAGCCATACCAAACTAGATATACGGCCTGATTTACTTTAAAGACTGTACTAGTGTTAGTAGTACGCTACTGATTATAGTTTTTTTGCGAAAATCGAGACACGCTAATTACTGATACGTATTACCAGTTCGAACTACGGTAATGTGAGTTTCACGACCCCACTTTCTAAATTGTTTTTCAAACTTTTGGTGTGGAAAACATATTTACACATACTTACATACTTGAAAACTTGTTATTATGTGAATTATCTAAGTACTAACACTTGAAAGTCCCTAAAAACACAAGTGATTAACATCGTGCTGGTGAGTGTGGATAGTAATATCGGTATGACAAACTCAACCGACAGAGCCGGTGGGGTATGACGGAACATGTTAACCCAGTTTCACGTTGTCATTTAAACTTGATACATTTTGCTAAGTGGTGTTATACATAGTACCTGTTTGGGGCAAAGTGGTTGTTTAACGCCAACGGGAGTGCATGGGCAGGGGTGGCCATGTGGTTTTTTAGCTCGTTTTGGTTTCACTTGTGGCTTAGTATAAAAACATCATACACTTACATACATAAATACTGTGAACTTTACGAACATGTATACTGGTTTTTGTTCGTACTCATGAAACTTGAAACTCACCAAGTAGACGTAGTTGACCCATTTTAACATGCTTTTCAGGTGAGCCTAAGTTGGAATGAATTTCTTACGTGCTCGGTGTTAAGAGTAAAATTGAATTGCTGTAGATAGATACGAGTATATAATAAAGAATAAGCAGCCATGAGAAGTGGTTATGTGTTTTTCGCCTAGTATGTAAACTTAGTACCAACCCATGTAATATGATGTAAATTAGTTTTAAATTTTTTTAGCAATGTGGTTGATGCCAGAGGTTTCTGTTACATTCCCGTATTACACTTCCGAAATTACCTAGTTGGGGTGTGACACTTAAACTAGTTTATGAAATATAATAATACTTTTTTTATTTTGCCGGGTATCACAAACATGGACATTTATAGTATCATTCCATCGCTACCATTCTAGATGAATTCCCTCTCATGATCACATGACTATAAGTCACAACACTAATCACTCGTGTTAACACTCAATTTAAATAAACATTAACATAAACCATCTCTACACTTTCCTTGAATGTCTTTCCATATTTTCTCCTTGGTCTCTGGCATCCTCTAGCGGTGTGACTTTCAGCTCCACATTCGTAACACTTGTGGGTGTTCTTGTCTGTGTAGGCAAAGTATCATGTCCTCCCACAGTTGTCACATACCATTAACTCGTCCTCACTTGACGTCTGCTTAAGGTTTTCACTTTCATCAGTATTTACCTTAATTGTAACCCACATCTTTTCTTTCAAAGCCTTGATGTAAACTGAGTATCTAGACTTACGAGCTTCATCTAGGATTTGGCCTCAAAGATCTCCATGACGCGGAATCCTCAGGCGACCAATCATATTTTGACATCATAAGTATTATCTTCAAATTTCGGTCTAACTAGAAAATTCATTTCTTTTTCATCTTGCTCTCATCATCTTTAACTTTAATTGGACCTCATAGATCTCGCTCATGAAATCCGAAGTCCTAACTAATTCATACAACTTAATTGTCACGATAACCTCTTCGCCTTTACGACTTAGCGCATCAACGATCATATTAGCCTCACCAGGGTAATACTTGATTTCTCAATTGTAATCCTTTATCAGCCTTAACCATCTTCTACGCCTCATATTCAGTTCTTTCTGCTTGAAGAAATATCCAAATGCTTATGATCGGTATAGATGGTAAACTTTGAAAACCCAACATATAGTTTTTCTTTCTTCAAAATCTCTAACACTTTTCTCGGGTGTTTAGCATGGTTGGATTTATTCTTTGAATAAAACAAAACTATCGCCAATAAGGAAATGATAGATTTGTCCATCATCGGACTATATACCCTATTCATCATAATCATATATGCTGCCGGAGCATTCTTCAATCCAAATGATATCACGAGAAACTCTTAGTGTCCATATCGTGTCCGAAACGTAGTATCAGGGATGTCTTTCTCCTTCACATTCAGCTCATAATAGCCTGCTCTGAGGTCTATTCGCGAGAACCAACTAGCACCTTGCAGTTAATTGAACAAATCATCAATCCACGGCAACAAATATCTATTCTTTACTATAAGCTTGTTCAACTCGCGATACACATTCTTATATTTTTGTCTTTTTTCTTCACGAATATCACCAGTACACCCCGCAGAGAAACACTGGACATTAAAACACATTTTTCAAAGAGTTCTTGCAATTGGAACATTAAATATTTCATATCAGACGGCGCAAGGCAGTAAGGTGCTTTCGCAACGTGTTGTTCTCCTCGTGTTACTTCTATCTAGAATTCAACTCCTCATTTTGGCGGTAACCCTAGAAGGTCCTCTAGGAACACTTCTGGATACTTACACACTACATGAACATCTTTCGTCTCGACCGTAGATTTGACAACATACGTCAGGTAGTCCTTGCACCCTTACCATAACGAACCTTCAACTTTTATCGTCGAAGTGAAGTTAAGCCTTGAACTTTCCTTAACACCATAAACCGTCACCGTGCCTTTATCCAAAGACTTCAACCTTATCAAGTTACTCTTACATACTATCTGATCCTCGAACTCAGACAACCAAGACATTCCAAAAATAGATCGAACTCTCTTAAGGTCAAACTTAAAGAGTAGCAAGGAATTCATGTCCCTCTAGTTCTCCCTTACAATTATTAACCATTCTCATACCTTAATGAAAGAATATCTAGTGGTCTATTCAATAAATTCTCAGGTACACAACTACAATTTTCTTAGCGTCTTTCTTTCATATTCGCTAGACTATGTAGCCTCATCCTTTCACGCCTTTCTAGTTAGGATACCTTTACAATCACCTGCCCTTCTCTATCATCTCTACTTTCTCATCATTTGCTTCGTCACTCACAATCCCAACAAGTTCCCTTATGGAGTTAACTATTTCATGAATACTAGATGTTTTGACTCATTCCAGCTGACTTATCTCATGTTTCTTCCTCTTGGATCCCCCAGTTTGGCTGCCCTTGATGCTTCAGTGACTATTGAGCAACTCCCCTAGTGTATTCGATTACAATCTAAAATGTGTGATCCTTCTCCATTATTAGTGTATATAAAATTATACATCTTTTTAGCATCAAATAATATCTGTAAACTGCAACTTATATCGTATAATATAGTTAAAATAACTACTTATCATTATAAAATGTATTTTCAGGTGAATCCACGCCTCAAATGAAGAAACAAATGAAGAAATCAAAGAAAAAACCAAAGAAACCCCAAGAAAACAGCAAAACACACTCCCATGCTTCAGAGAACATGGGGTTGTGCTTCTGAGAACATGGTGCTGTGCTTCAGAGAACACGAGGCTGTGATCACCTATCAGAAAAGAAAAAAATTTACAAGAAAAGACAAAATAGTGGACAGCTAGACACTGGGCCGTGCTTTAGAGGACACGGGGCCGTGGTCACCTTTCCGTAACGACAAAAAAAGATATAACAGACACCTAAAAACACGGGGTCGTGCCTCAGGAAGCACACCCTCGTGCTGAGTCACCATGTACGATCTGATTGAGCATTTAATGAGACTGGACATGTGGACAGGGGGCGTGCCTCATGGAGCACGGGGCCATGCCTAAGTGCTTAAACAGCCTATAAATAGAGGAGCATGTTGCACTCATTTGGTGTGCTTGAAGAAAACTTCTATACGGGTTTCTCTTATAAAACACCCAATTTAGACTCATATTGAAGGTGTTGTGGAGAATTTGAAGGCATGGAGGTTATCATCACCATCATCCATCATCATCATCTATCACCATTGAAAAAGGAAGATTCATCCATATTTGGTTAGATTGTTCTAGTTTGATCATGTGTTTGTTATCTTCATATCTTTTAATGTTCATAAACATGCTCATTATATATTATAGTATAATTAAGAACTTTGATACCACAAAAGTTTTTTTGGATTGTTTTATTATTTTGTTTTGTTTTTATGTAAATTATTTTGATGCTTAACAAATTGTGATGCCTTGGAGTGTTGGTTGTTATAAGAATTGTTAATGCTTGGGAACGGAAATTTAAAGGTATTTATTTACTTTTTTTGTTATGAGAACTTCTTTATTTGAAAACATGTTTTGGTTTCTTTTTTGTTTTTTATTTATTTGATATGTGTTTTTTTTTTTGTTTAAATATGTTAACATAATTAAGAGTTTTTGCTGGCCCAAGTACGTTATTGGGTCACTCAGCTACAAGTTATTGGTGCAAGAAATTTTTTTTGTTTTAGTTTCGGCATGTAACGAACTTAAAGAAAACCGATCGAATGCCAATTTTTGTTTTTTTTTTGTATTTTTTTCCTTTTTTAATTTAGGTACCTTAACAAATGTGTTGGAAACTGACCAAATTCACGTAGACTCACTGTTTTTGTTTTTGTTCCAGTATCATAAAAAACATAACGGAAACCAACCGAATGATGATTTTGTTTTTTTGTTCCGATACCGTAAAGAACATAACGGAAGTTGGTCGAATTTGAGTAGATTCAACGCTTCAACACCAAGGATTGACAATAGTCGGGTTTTATCAACGCTCAAGTTTTACCAACCGGCGTCAACCCATTGGTCCACCTCAACTTTTATATTATTTTTGTTTTTACTTTTTGTTTAGTTCCGGTACAATAGAGCACATAACCGAAGCCGGCCGAATTTGCGTCAGCTTACCGCCTTAACCTTAGAAATGACAAGGCTTCGATTTTACAACCGCTCAGTTTTACCGACATGCCCGGCGCAATGTGACGGGTAAAACTCTAGTTATGAGCTAAACTTCATTTACCATCTAATTTCTATGAAGAAGCTTTATTTTACTTGATGATTATGTTAAACATGTTATTTAGGTTGGTAAAGTATATGGTTATTTTGCTGATATCCTTTGATGAAAAATATTTTATCTCTTTAACTCAATACATCAAGGTTGATGATTAACAATCATTCTTGATTCACTCATGTTCTTGGAGACTAAAAATGGTAAAAATAATACCTTTTGATACATTATTCAAGATAAAACATGGATCCTTATATTGTATTTAGAAATGATGAGATATAAGCTATGATCTATTTCTCTAGTTTTGATAATTCTGAAATAGCATTGTTAACACGATTGCTTAGGTTATCATGCTATTTAAAGAAATCATATGTTAATGGAATGTGTAATTATAACCTAATTAAATCAACCAATGGGAGGTTGTGTGACTAAATTATAACCACCCGAAGTTGTTAGAATTGGTATTTGAGAAATCGAAGTCAATCATAATCTTTATACATTATCAAACTACTTGCTTACTTAAATTGACATTCTCGAGGTAGTATGAGATTAAGCAAGGTTTGACTTGAAAATACGCATGCTACTTTCTTTTATGTCATAGAATATGCTCACTTAGAAATGAGGGAACATTCTATCATATATTATTAGGGCAAGTTTATCACATGTTTACTTAATAATCATCAAGGAAGAATAGAGTGGATTCTTTTTCTTAGATGGTCACCTTCATATAATTGAATTACTCATTTAGAATTTCTCTTCTTGTCTCCTATATATTATATATATATAAGTATTTCTATTTTATAAAAAGTTTGAAAATCAACCCCAAAATGAATACACTCTTTGAATAAAGTAAAACTAAGATTCATTATTAGAAGCATTTGGTTCCACGGATCGATACTTAAACATGTCTTTAAAGTTTAAACATCATAAAACATGTAACTTCAAATATCCAGATGGCAACTTCTTTATTCTTCAACCATGTGTGCTCCTCAATCCAGCTGTCTCATCCTTTTAGCCTGCATGCATGCTAAAAGTCATCTACGCTGAGTGGTTTATAGTTTATCAGGCAACATACATTACATTCACATACTTCCATACATACATATACGAAGATACATAATACATACTTAACATGCCTACCTTTCTTTCATACATACATACATTCATATGATCTTAATCACGCGAGAAGGAGGTAACGAGGAGGAGGTAACAGATGATCTTAAATGTAAACTCACATTTAAAATAAAGTAGACGGTAACGAGGAGGAGGTAACGGATAGATGGTTTAAGCGAGTTGATAGGTCACGCGAGAATTCCTGACAACTTGTATAATTTAAAAGTACGCTCGGAGTAAATATCTTAACAAGGATAAACAAACCAAGACGCGGGAATTGGGATTTATAAAGAATTTGGGATCGTTAAAGTTTTAGGTATATTTTATGCAATAGAATTAATAAGAGTGATAAAAATATAAATGATCTTAAACAAAATTTTATTAGATTATATAATAAATTGTATATAAAAAATGTGATTACATAACTCTCTCTCTATATATATATGTGTGTGTGTGTGTGTGTATGTGTGTGTGTGTGTGTTTGTGTTTGTGTGCGTGTGTGTGTATGAAAAATTTAAAAATAAAATATTATTTTGAAAGTTTAACAGTGTTCGGTAAATTTAACGAGTAAAAGTTGTTAGATTTTAAGTTATATAGTCAGTTAATTAAACGAAAGAAAAAAAATGAAAAGAAAAATTAAACAAAAACAAAACCGTGCCTAAGGACTCGAACATGCACCCTAGGCCGGTTCAAGGTCTTAACGAACTTGCACCAACCATGCGGGTTAGTGACAAACTTTGAGTATGGAAATGAAATAATAATACTTAAACACCTTTTCAGTTTATCCCAAATCCCTTATGAACCTTAGATCGATCAAATTCTCAATTGAACATCACTCGCCCTCTATTAATTGAAATCAACATATGGCTTTTGTCTTCGATGAAAATCGAATATAAAGATTATTACAATTACCGTTTATGAGTCCGAATTGATGGTGAACAAGAAATTAAGACTACGGACAATAACTCAATTTCAAACACGAACTTGGACGACTTCTGAGATATGATTGAGTTATGGGTATGTTTAGAGATTATGAGAGAATGGTGTAGGAATATTTAATTGTATTTTATTGATTATTTATAGTGTAACGAGGTCCAATTTAGTTGCGGTTGCAGTTATTGAAAAAATGAATTAAAATTGAATGTATTAGATGTTGATTACAAGTTATTACCATATGGGTCATTAGCGTGAAGGTTAAGAAGTTGTCAATATGAAAAATCATTGGAAATCCAGCGTAATGGGTGGTTTAAGATGGTGTGTCGTGAATATTAATAAGAAGAGGGGGTTTGATAAGAAAAAGGAGAGTGTTCGGTCCATATCTAGTTGGTTTGTACTTAGTTTTTGCTTAATGTAATGTGTGTTTTGTATGTGCGTGTGTAAACCGAGATCAAATTGTGATCTCGGTGGGCTTGGTCTTATTGTTGGGCTAGGTTATGGTTTCCTCTATATATAGATGTCATGTATAGGGCTTATGTTGGCCTTTCAATACAATAGGGTGGAACGAGTTGTGTGTCAAGCTTGCTTAAGCATTTGACGTAATATACGTATGTTTTGAAGCATTACTTGATGTGATTTGTGTGTTCTTGGTTAATCGTCTTGAATCATCTCGTGCTATATTCCTCAATAACTTCAAGAGAGTTTATATCAAATTGAAATATCTGTTCACAGGACTTACAATTGGTATCAGAGCCTATTGACCTATTATGGCTCGGTTGTGATATCAAACGTATCAAGATTCAGTTGATTCAATTGTTCTCGTATTCTTGGTGGTTTGGTTGGTTTTTCTGGTCAATACTACATCGGAGAAGAAGAACGGGATTGTTTTGGTCAAATATTATATTATCTTTGGAAATAATTCAAATCCCATTGATTTAGGGATTTAGTTGTTACAAAAATCAACTGGTCAAACTTGTTCTCGGATTGTTAGACAACTTTTGGGGTCTTTAAGGGATCTAAGCTAATTATTCTGAGTTCTCGGCTTTGTTTCATCGTTTTTGGCCAAAGACTCTGTGTATTTGAACAAGAAATCATCGTTTTTGGCTTAATTTGGGTGTTCACAATCAAAATCAAGGGTTCTCGGGCATATTTGACTGTTCTCTATTGAATCTCAGAGCTCTCAGTCAATACTTGTTTTCGGTGAACGTTAGTTTTCGGCCCAAAGGTGTTCTCCGTTGGTATACTTTGTTCTCGGTCAACGCTGACTGCGATCTGATCTGTTCTCGGCTGGTTTACACATGGGCCTGATCAGTTCTGTTTGGGCTTTAACACTTGGATTTTTGTTTAACTGGACTGTGACAATTAAAATGGACCAAATAACCAATGGTAATGGATCATCCAATGCTACACTTAATCAAGAAATGGACTCCATAATGGGAACCACTACTCGCATACCCCCTCTACTGTCTCATGATGGGTTTAGCAAGTGGTAGTTCAGATTTGAGAAATACGTTAAAATGAAAGATGCTAAATTTTGGAGAAGTATTGTTAGAGGTCCTCAAGTCATCACCTACCAACGTGAGAACTCTCTGTGAAACCTGTTGAACGGTATGATGATCCTGATTTTGAGAAAATAGAAGAAGATGAAAAGGCATTTTCAACATTAACTATGGCACTCTCACCTGAGATTGCATTGGGTTTTAGGGAATTGCAGTAAGCTAAGGCACTATGGGAAGCCTCTATTGAGTTGTATGACAGTATTGAAGACATGAGGAGAAGTCGTCAAGATTTGTTGCGACAAAAGTTTAACATGTTTAATCACATTTTAGGAGAGTCGTTGGAAACACAGCTGCATAGGTTCATAGCTCTTGTAACTAAGATGAGATTTGCAAGTGTTAATCTGACAGCAGCTGAGATAAATAATAAGCTGGTAAACTCTTTGCCTCAAAGTTGGGATATGAATGCTGCAGTAATCAAAAAGACGAAGGATCTCAACAGACTTAGTTTGTCTGAAGTTATGGCAACCATCAAGGCTTGTGACATGGATGATAAGCAATGGGCCATAAATCATGCAAACTCCTACAATGCAGCAGGCTATAGTGTTGCTTCAAATAATGCACTCATTTCATAAGACAACTTCTCAATGTTCAAGACTACTCATGGACAACAACAATTTCAACCTCAAGGCAATTTTTCAATGTTTAAATCCGCTCAGGGTTAATTCTCTCAAGCTTTACCACAACCAGCTCCAGTGTTCTTTGCTAAACCTGCTCAATCACCTGCTGCTAATGTAAAACCTCAAACATCTTATGTATCTCCTAGTCAGAATTCCAGTCAGATTCCCTCTATCTCAACGGAAACTCAAGATAACAATGCTTTAATGGCGGGATTCATGAACTGCTACAACGCATTCTTTGCTGGAGATTTGGTTCAACCAGTAGTTGCTGCTGAGCTTGATCAAATTCATCCAGATGATGTAGAAGAAATGGATATTTCTTGGCAAATCGCCATGGTAGTGTTTCGGGCTAAGTAATTTACTAAGAGAACGGGAAGGAATAATTAGAATGTGCCAAATAATCTGAAGGTGGATTTTAACAAGGACACTCTGACGTGTTACAATTGTCATGACCGGGTCACTTTGCTTGTGAATGCATCAATCCAGCCAAGGAAGGAAACATGGAAAGGGCGATGGTACCAGAGGGAAGTGCTAGAGGAGAAAGTGGGGCTAAATTGGGTGATGGTGAACGGGGTATGGTAGATCAACAATTCTCCTGGACTGATCAGATGGTTGCTCTCAACATAAATAATCAGCTGCCAACTTTGCTCACGTTGAAGATACTGAAGAAGAAAATGTTGCTGAGGAACAAGTTAAGGAACTTCAATTTGCTTTTGTGGCTTTCACTTTTTCCTGCTCATCTGAGGTAAGTTCTTAATTATGTTCTCCATCTTGTATTAATAAAGTAGATCTCTACAAATCTCACAATAGTAACTTGCTTAGAGAAATGGAAGCTGTGAAATCCGAAAACTATAAACCTAAGAAGAATGAAAGAGCTTTTCTAGATAAAATTGAGGCACATAAAAAGGATTTTTCCAAACTCAAATTTGATTTTAGTTTAAAATTTTATCACCACCTAGCTTCCAAACAGAAAATTGTTGAATTAACTACTGAACTTGAAGCCTCTAAGTTGGAAATTTCTAATCTAACCAATAAATTTTAAAGGGCTGAACTAGATTTTAGAAAATTTGATGGCTCCAGTAAAGTAGTCAATTCCATGGTTGAAAATCAATTATGGTGGAAAGAAAATGAAGGTGAGGGTATAAGATATAGTCAAGTACCCCACCATACAATGACAACTATACTGGTCTTCCTCTTACCAAAGAGCAGGAAGAAAAGGACGTGAAGTATGGTAAACCTGCTAAAAATGAAAAAGTCAACTCGGTAAAGGCCACTTCGTCCACTTCAGGAGGGAACGATTCTAACGTGTTTGCCTCATGTGCAGATAAAGTAATCATTGAGGATTGGACTGATGAGGATGATGATTCATGTGTTTCAATTAATAAAGGCATTAATTCTAATGTTCCTTTAATTTTACCTGTTGTGAATTATGTTATTTCGACTGTTTACGTGGGCTCTGGTTTTAAGAGCAAAAACAATTGTGTGGTTGATTCCGTTAAACTTTGAAATTCTGATAATGTGGTTTTTAATAACTTTAAATTTTCTAATAAATACTAATTGCCCAAGTTTGTAAAATAGGGATGCTCTAATAACAAACAGGGTGGTAAGTCAAGCAATGGATCAAGCAGTATACACCAGTCAAGGCAAATTGGTCCACACAACCAGCCCAGACAGGGAGTTGACCAAAATAAATTCTGTGTAAAACGTCAAACTATTTTTTGACTATGGCATTCGTGGTCATATTGCTAGAAATTGTCCACATCATCCATATGTTCCTAACTATGGATTCTATCAGAGGAATATGCCTCATAATACATATCAGCAAAACTTCAGGGATAATCAGGCTAATCCCTCTGACGATGATTGGAACATAAACAAATCTGGTAGGTTTGGTCCTCATCAGACCAAGCCTAAGATGTTTGGTAAAGGTGGTAGAAATGGTGCTTCGGTTTCAAAAACGAACACGACTTCTAAACCAAAACAAGTAGAAAAGACAAAAATCTTTTGTGTCTCCCACTTACATACCAGAGACCAAGTCATCCATTCATACAAATAATACCAAATCCTCAAATGGTAGACATGAATGGTTGCCTAAGTCTTCGATAAATGAGAGATCAAATTTAATATTAGATGATCGAAAGGACATGTCATGGCAACCCGTGACAACTTTAGATGAATCAGGTTCACCCAGTGTAACTATGGACTGGTTACCAAAGTCTAACTAATCTCGCACATTATGCAGGAATAGCTATGAAGGAATATCATCAGACCTTGGTATGTTGATAGTGGCTGTTCCAAGCACATGATAGGAGACATTTCCCAGCTACACGACATTCAATTCTTTAACGGTGGGTGTGTTTCCTTTGCGGGAGGAGGGAAAGGGAAGATTACGCAGAATGGTACTGTAAGTAACGGTATTCTAAAATTTGAGAATGTTAATTTTGTTCCTGAGTTGAAGCACAGTCTGTTGAGTGTGTCGCATATCTATGATAAAGGTTTCTCAACTCATTTCACTAATAAAGAGTGTTTGATATAAAAACCTGGTATCATTATACAAGAAGACTGGATTCTTGTTCGATCACAAAGAAAAGATATTGCTTATGTGATCGACATGAACAAAAATGTTCCTGATGAAATAAACTGCTTATTTTCTAAAGTGTCATTACATAATGCCATGCTTTGGCATCGTCGTCTTGGTCATGCAAATGTAAAAAAATTAAACCGTCTTGCTAAAAATGATTTGGTGCGAGGTTTACCCATCAAAGATTTTGTTACTATTGAAAAGTGTGTGGCTTGTGCTTTGGGTAAACATAATCGCAAGTTTCATAAACCAAAACTGATTAATACCATTTCATCAGTGTTTCAATTATTGCATATGGATCTATTCGGTCCGGTTCATGTTTTGAGTCTTTCTCGCAATACTTATTGTCTCGTTATTACTGATGACTACTCACGTTTTACTTGGGTGTTTTTGTTGTCAAATAAGAGTGAAACTGCAGAGTTGATTTAAAGGTTCGTGGTGCTTATGGAGAATCAGCTAAATCTAAAGCTGAAGGGCATTCGCTGTGACAATGGCACTGAGTGAAAGAATGCTTAATTGAATTTTTTTTGTTCAGGGAAGGAGGTGCTTCGACAATACAGTTCTGCTCGGACACCGCAACAGAATGGTGTTGCTGAAAGAAGAAACAGGACTGTTATTTTGGCGGCAAGGACCATGTTGTATGATTCAAAACTACCGTTATTCTTCTGGGCAGAAGCTGTTAACACGGCGTGTTATGTTCAAAATCGGGTGCTAATCAATAAGTCTCAAATGAAGACTCCATATGAGATTTTCTATGGTCACAAGCACACATTTTCTCATTTCAGAGCATTTGGTTGTCCGTGTACTCTACTGAATCTTGAATCAACTCCAAAATTTAGGGCCAAAGCTGATGATTGTTATTTTGTCAGATATGATGGTCGTACCATCTAGAGAGTCTATAACAAGTCAACCAAGCAGATACTTGAATCATAAGATTTACGTTGGTTGGAAGAAAACGAGACTGATGTCCGTGTTGGTCCCGACTGGTTGTTCGATTACAATGAACTCTTCAAACCTTTCAATGTGCTTCCTGTCATTGACAAGAAAATTTTGGGTGCCTCTACCGTAAATACAGAGAAAGAAGACTTACATGTTGTCTCTCATATATCTCCAGTTCTGGGTGATGATCTCTAAGAATCACCCGATATCACTCTGCCTTTGCCTGTCAATCGACAAGAAGAAGTTACTGAAATTGTGTCCTCACCAACTTCATCAGAATATACTCCAATAGTTGAAGGGGAGAGTCCTATTCGTCAAATTTTTAAGAGCAGTTTATTCCCAGATGTCATTCCTAATGAATACGTTGCTAGAACCTCGTACTCACATAGTACGGCGTCATCTGGATGGAAGAATCCCCTCACTGAGGTTGTTGAAAATTTATCAAAACTACCCTCTACCGGTGTTGTTCCTGATCAATCAGTTCCATCAAGAATTCAGAGAAATCATCCAATTGAGAATGTCATAGGTCCTCTTGAAACGTGTGTGACAATAAAAAGTCAGACGGGACATATAAACAGCTGCTTTTTTTCTTGTTTTATCTCTCAGATTGAGCCAAAGTCGGTAGAAATGGCTCTTTAAGAACCAAACTGGGTGGATGCTATGAATAATGAATTGAATCAGTTTGATAAGCTAAAGTTATGGAGGTTGGTTGAGCTGTCGGTGGGAAAGAAAGCGTTGGATACGAGATGGGTTTTCCGAAACAAGCAAGATGACACGGGGGTTATTGTTAGAAACAAGGCACGGCTTGCTGTTCTCGGTTTTCGTCAGGTTGAAGGCTTAGACTACACTGAAGTGTATACTCTTGTAGCCAGAATTGAAGCCATTGGGTTTTTTCTGGCCTATGCGTCATTCATGGGTTTTACAGTCTGTCAGATGGATGTTAAAACCACGTTTCTGTATGGCGAAGTTAAGGAATAGATTTACGTGGACCAACCACCGGGGTTTGTAGACTCAAAGAATCCTACTCATGTCCACAAGTTAGATATGGCACTTTATGGTCTCATCAAGCTCCTCGGGCATGGTATGCTACGTTGATGGCTCATCTTCTGGGTCATGGTTATAAAAGAGGCACCATTGATCAAACTTTGTTCCTTAAAACCATTGGGAAAGATATGATTATGGTTCAAATTTACGTGGACGACATTATTTTTGGGTCTGCTAGTGTTGGGTTGTGCTCTAAATTTGAAAAGGTGATGAAGAAGAGGTTTGAAATGAGTTCGTTGGGGGAAATGACAATGTTTCTAGGGTTGCAGGTTCGTCAGAGTTCGACGGGGATTTTGCTGCATCAAGGAAAGTATGTTAAAGATATGCTTGCCAAATTTGAATTTCAAGATTCCAAGAGTGCAACTATTCCTATGGTGGAAAGGCCTCTTTTGTCCTCTGATCCTGAAGGGAATCCCGTAGATCAAACGTACTATCGATCGATGATCGGGTCCCTAATGTATCTCACCACCAGTCGCCCTCACATCATGTTCGTTGTCTGTAAATGAGCCCGTTTCCAGGCTAACCCTAAACTTTCTCATTTAATTGTTGTTAAACGTATTTTTAGATATTTGAAGGGATAACCGAAGCTAGGTCTTTGGTATCCCAAAAACTCAGACTTTGATATATGCTTTTACTGATAGCAACTATGGTGGAGATGACATTGACAGGAAATCCACATCTGCAGTTGTCAGTTCTTGGGCGATCGTCTCGTCTCTTGGCAATGCAAGAAACAAAAAACGGTCTCCACATCCACTGTCAAGGCTGAATATGTTGCTGCGTCAGCTTGCTGCTCACAGGTTATCTGGATGCAACATCATTTGCTGGACTACGGTTTGGAATTTTTTGACACCCCTATCTTTTGTGATAATGATGCTTGTTTTGGATAAAAATCTACTAAGGATAATGTATCCAAATCTGTTATGTGAGGTTTAATGCTAAATTGAATACAATGAATATATGAACAAAATAGAGATGAACACAGCGATTTGTTGCAAAGAAAAATCCCTTAATCTTGTTCAGATTAATGGAAAAAAAAACCCCGAGTGATTAAAACTCGTCGATCACCAATTTATTAATCACAAAAGGGTTACAATGGGTGGAGTTGTTGATCAACGATTACAATAAAGCTAAGTGCGTGTGAGATTACAGAGAACTTGTGAGCTAAACATTGTAGTTTTCAACTTGTGGGTGCGTACGTGTGTCTGCCTAATATTGATCACAACTCAATATATAAAAAATAAGAAATTAACAAACTAACAACTATGCCCTATTAATCCGCTAGTCTTCCACTCTTCTCCGTCGTGCTCTTTGACCACGTGCTTATAGAAGCTCATTAACGAAATAAGTAGTAGACAAAGTCTAGGAGCCATTGTTGTTATTAAACATCAGTCTTCATATGATAATCATCCATTAATAGCAATTTTTACTAAGGATCTTGGATCCAGGCTCAGCTAGAGACTTCTTCAGAAAGATAATTGATCCAAGCACGTCTTCAAGAATGATATATCCTTAGTACTCAGTTGTTGGTGATTCAACAGGAAGTCCTATAAATCCGCCACTTCTCCCACTAGCTTAGTCTTCAGTCTTGACCACGTGCCGCGTGTGCCTTGTAGCGAAACATTCGGTAGACTGAGTCATAAAGTCGTTATATTTGGCTAACACATCACCATTCAAACGCAATCATTAGTAAATAAGTAAAACCGAGGATCCTTGATCCTTCATAACTTGAAACATATCTTAAGGATAATTTATCCACAAGATAGTCAAGGATAATGGATCATCAGCATAAATTTCATGCATAACAATTGCCCCCAAAATGGCGGGTGATTGTGTAACACAACTGTCATTTTGAATTTCAAATCCCTGCCAAAAAGAAGTCGATTAGACGTGTGTCAGGGAGTTATTATCAATAAACCATAATTATACGCCGCCTATATATGCAATGATCATAACCCTCTTATAACCACATATTCAGCCGTAATTCAGGTGTCCTTCTCTCTCTTTTCTTTCAATCATGTCTTCTATATCTGTATCTTCTTCTTCTTCTGAGCATTCCGACCCTGACGAACTCTATTCGCAAGGTATCCTCGTAGCCCCGTCCTCCGAGATCTGTAAGTTTACAGACCCGGAGATTTATAACATCTGTTCACTTTTCCCGGCCAACACTTATTTCGACCCTTGGACTCCACAACCCACAGCGATTGCACATCCACCAACTGGGTTTGTTTTCCGGCCCAACCATTTCTAATAGGTTTCAAGTATCCCTTTCCTGATTTCACCCAAAGATTCTTCACCTTGACGGGAATCAGTTACGTCCAGACCATGCTGATGTTATGGAGAGTTCTTCATACCATAGAGAGGATAATCGAAGAGGAGGGTGTCGAGTTCGGCTTAGCGAAGTTAGCATACCTGTACAACCTAGTTACCCATGGTTCCAAACGTTTTGTTTTAAAATTGAAACCTCATCAAGTAATACCCATCTCCAAGGTTACGAAGAACAACACATTCTGGAAGAATCAATTTTTCTTTGTAAAAAGGGATTCCATTTCGGGTGGACCCGACCTTCCCAAAAAGTGGATCCGAAAGGCTAGGATCTAGGATCCTTAGGTAACCAAGGTAGTATACTCGATTCTTTTATTAATATTTTTCATTGCTTGTGTAGTTGAAAACTTTGGTTTGCTATCCAATCTGCCTGGAGTCGAAGAGAGAATTAAGAGATTCTTATCACTGGATCCTACAATAAGAACATTTCAAGCTAGGTTTATTGAAGCATTTCAGGAGTCATATTCAGAATAAAACATGTCAAGTATTTTTACAAATAATTTCAATAATTATAAAAATATAATTGCAAACTTATCTGTGGATCCTAGTTTACAGGTGCTCAGAAGTCAGGGAAATCTGCATCCAAGTTCTCACTAGAAGATATCGACTGCATGTTCACAAAGAAAGAGACCTTCAAGTCCACTCCGATAACTGAGCCTCGATCAGTCACAACCCGAGCCAAGTCAGGAGTTAAGATGAAGAAGAGCTCTGATCCAGAGAACCCCTTTGACACTGAGAAACAATTGCTCGAGATGTTGACCACCGTAAGGATCCTTTATTTTTTTAACCTTCGTCGATAGTTTAAGGATTCTTCTGATCTAGTCTTATTTTCTTATACAGGCCGTGAATTCTGCACGAGGCCACCATGAGAGGATAGTTGGAGAATATGAGGAGACCCTTGCTTGGATGAGGTCTATGGTTGCTACTAAAGATAAGCCTCTTTCCAAATTGACCAAGGAGAAGAAACAGGAGGAGGATCATGCATCCACACTCGCGGTCCAAATGCAAGATGAGATCAACCGGGCTACTAACGAAGCAAATATTTGGGCAGCCAAATCGGTCTACCAAGCTAGGATCAACCTAGTGACTGAAGCAAATGACCAATCCTTTGACAAATCCTCATGAGACGTCAAGCAATGGAAGCAAGCTTTGTCTGCTGGGTGGAGGCGAGGATGAAGAAGAAGGATCAATTGTAGGATAAAGTATCCTTAAAAAGATATCCCCTAAAATGTTTAAAGATTATTGCAACTAAGACAATGTAAATTTGTTAATAGAAATCATACTAGAAGGTCTAGGTAGACCTAAGTTAACATAAGTATTGAACTTTCAACGATCCTTGAAGAAATAACCTCAGGATATTGAATCCATAGAACTTTATCTTCGTGTTGAACTAAGAAAATCTGCTACAAACAACTTATAACGTTAACTGGGGTCAAACCCATTAAGCTGGGGACATGCCCAGTATATTAATATACTGGGGACAAGCCCGTGCAACTGGGGACAAGCACGTGAAACTGGGGACAAGCCCTTGAAGCTAGGGACAAGCCTAAAACTGGGGACAATCCCAAATACGGATGTTAACTGGGGACTCGCCCAAACCTGGACTTAGCCCAAACGTAAGATAACGTGAAAACGTTATAAACCGGTGGTATGGTACGTCTACCATAAATCGTAGGATCCTCCATATAGCCGAAAGCAACGAAATTGTCATCCACTAAGCGTGTACTGATCCCGCTGCCCTGGACTATACGTTGGATAGCGTGCACTCCAGGAGAGAGTGTAGAAACTCTAATTTATAAGAAAGGTAAAAAGCTTTAAACCTTAGGGGATATGACCATCGGGGGTCATACCCAATCGTGGGCTAGGCCAAAGGAAATAGCTCAGTACCTTAAATGTAAAGTAGAGGTGGCCAACCTCTTGACTATTACACATCTTATTTATATCCTGCATTGATATTTAAAACTTGGAAGAAACAAAAATGTTAAGAATACGTTATCCTATTATAAGTAATAAGAACTTTAAAAGGATAAATGATCAGATAGATATTACCAATTTTTGGGATCCTTGATCCTTTAAGGATACTCAATCCTTAGAGGATACTTGATCCTGATCAGAAAAAGTACTTCTTGATGTGGATGGCATTCCATGCTCTTGGTAACCTGTTTCCTTCCATAGTGAGCAAATGATATGACCCCTTTCCTGCCTCCGACTCGATTAGATAAGTACCTTCCCATTTGGGTTCCAACTTCCCATCAGCCGGATTGGTTGTGTTTTGGAAGGCTTTTCTCAGAACCAAATCTCCTTCTTGAATTCTTCTGATCCTGATATTCTTGTTGTGTGCCCCAG
Organism: Bidens hawaiensis; assembly: GCF_021521415.1. Taxonomy (NCBI): domain Eukaryota; kingdom Viridiplantae; phylum Streptophyta; class Magnoliopsida; order Asterales; family Asteraceae; genus Bidens; species Bidens hawaiensis. Next base: position 85,484 of record NW_027496813.1, read on the forward strand.
CTACCCTTTGTTGATAAGCTGTCATTCTGATCTTGGCTAGGTCTCTGAGTTTTTCAACGGTATCCAAGTCTTCAAGAAGGATTTATTCATTGGTCTCAGGATCACGGATGCTTATCCTAGCTGTAGGAACCACCATTTCTGTAAGAATCACTGCTTCTGATCCAAACACCAGTGAGAAGAGTGTCTGGCCCGTTGCATTCTTGGGTGTTGTCCTGTCAGCCCAAAGAACATATGGCAGTTCTTCAGCCCATTTACCCTTCTTGGTTCCTAACTTCTTCTTTAAGTTGTTGATGATGATTTTGTTGCTAGACTCCTCTTGACCATTAGCTTTAGGATGCGCTGGAGTTGAGGTAATCATCTTTATACCCCAGCTGTCACAAAAGTTAGTTGTTCTTTTCCCAACGAATTGGGAACCATTATCTCAAATAATTTCAGAAGGAATACCAAATCTAGTTATAATATTCCTTTTAATAAAAAATATACCTTCCCTTTCTCGGACTTGTCCGTCATAGCAAGCATAAAGACCTTTCCGCCTGGTGCCTTTGGTAGCTTAGCAAAGGCACTTCATGAAAAGCCATGAAGAGGATATAGAATACATTGTGTTTGCTAGCTGGTGAAGGATATTTGCATGCCTTTGGCAAGCATCACACTTTTTCAAATATTCCATTGCATCCTTCTTCATCGTCGGCCAGAAGTACCCAATCCTAAGTATCCTGGAGAATAATGCTCTTCCCCTGTATGGTTGCCGCAATCTCCTTCGTGAAAGTCTTTAAGTACTTCTTGTACTTCAGGATCCTCTATGCACCTTAAGTATGGACCTGCAAGAGATTTTCTGTATAGCATATCATCAAATAAAATATATTGTGATAACTTAAGTTTGAAGGATTTCGGATTCTCCGTACCTAGGATCTCTCCAGGATCCTTGGCTATCTGAGGATAATGGATCCCAAAGTACAATCTGTTTGTCACTTGTTATCTCCCCAACTTCTTGCTCTCCCATTGCTGGCGAGAGTATGTGGACAATTGGGATCTTCGTATCTTCTGGAATTTTCAAGGATGAGGCTAAATTCTTTAAGGCGTTTGCCCCACCATTTTTCTCTCTTGGTACCTGTACTATACTAAACATTTCGAAGGATTTTGCCAATTCCTTCACAATTTCTAAATGCTTGATCATATTCTCACCTTTTATGGTATAAGAGCCGTTAAAGTGGTTAGTTATAAGTAAAGAATCTATATAAACTTGAAGATACCTGATCCTCATGCTTTTGGCTAAAATTAAACCTGCGATGAGTGCTTCGTACTCTGCCTCATTGTTGGTAGCTTGAAACGCACATGCAATGGACTGGGGTATTATGTTCCCTTGTGGCGATTTCAGTAGTATGCCCAATCCCCTTCCTCTTACGTTGGATGCTCCATCTGTGAAGAGGATCCTAGGATCCTTGGTTGTATCTAGTTGTTGAACCTCCAAGTCGGCTTCTTTCTGCATGTCATTGCTGAAATCAGCCACAAAGTCTGCGAGTGCCAGCGATTTGATAAATGTTCTAGGCTCATACTGAATGTCGTATGCACTCAGCTTTACAGCCCACTTAGCCATTCTACCTGACAATTCTGGCTTTCTAAGAACATTCTTAACAGGGTAGTTAGTTCTCAAAATAATAGTATGAGTCTCAAAATAATATCTTAATTTAGTAGAAGCCATAATTAAAACAAGGATTAACTTTTCTAAATGAAAATACCTGGCTTCTGCGTCTAAAAGACTCTTACTTACATAATACACGGGGTTCTGTTCACCTTTATGATCCTTGACGACGGCACTTACTGCATTTCCTGAAATTGCTATATACAGATATAAGGATTCTCCATCCACAGGCTTCATCAGAGCTGAAGTTGAGGATAAGTAATCCTTCAAGGCTTTGCGCGTAGCCTCATGCTTTTCCGTCCGTTCAAACTTCTTATTTTTTCTGAGAATGTCGTAGAAGTCTTTGCATTTCTCGGAGGATCTTGAGATTAATCTGTTGAGAGCGGCTATTCTTCCCGTTAGTCTTTGGACATCCTTGGCATTTGCAGGCGACTTTAGGTTGATGATGGCTTAATCTATTATGGGCTTGCTTCAATTCCTCTTTTTGTCACCATATATCCGAGAAACTTTCAAGCCTTAACACCAAAGTGGCATTTTGACAGATTCAGTTTCATGTTATACTGGTCAAGGATATTGAAAGCTTCTTCAAGATCCCTGAGGTGATCCTCAGCCTTCTTTGACTTCACCACCATGTGGTCTATGTAGACTTCCATGGTTTTGCCTAACTGATCCTTGAACTTCATGTTGACCAGTCTTTGATATGTTGCCCCTGCATTTTTAGTCCAAATGGCATAGCAATATAACAATATATTCCGGTAGGGGTCATTAATGCGGTATCCTCTTGATCAGATGGTTCCATCTGAATTTGTTGAAATCCAGAGGAAACATCCATGAAGGTAAGCATCTCATGTCCCGCTTGCATCCACCATGGAGTCTATATGTGGTAACGGGAAAGGAACCTTGGGACATGCCTTGGTTAAATTTGTAAAATCAACGCATACCCTCCACTTTCCATTCTTTTTTGAAACTACAACCACGTTAGCCAACCATTGAGGATATTGAACCTCTCTAATCATACCAGCCTTAAGAAGTTTTTCAACTTCTTCTTGTATGATCTTGTTCCTCTCAGGAGCGAATTTTCTTCGCTTCTGATGGATGGGTTTAATAGATAAATCGAGGCCTAATTTATGAGTGATTACCTCCTTAGAAATACCTGTCATGTCTGAATGTTTGAAGGCAAACGTAGACTTTCTTCGTTTTAGGAAGGATATCATATCCTCCTCAATCTCACTAGGGATACTGGATCCTAGGAACACTCTCACATCTGGACCCTCTGGGTCCAATTATATTTCCTTAAGTCCTTCTCCCGAGCTTCCAGCACGTCCCTAGGATGTTGTTGTGGTTGCTATGCTATAGTTTGTTTGGTTGCCAGCTTCATTGATGAAGAGTAATAATTCTTGGCCTCCACCTGGTCACTGTATATCCTCACAACTCCCCATGGAGTAGGTAGTTTGATGCATTGGTGATAAGTTGAGGACACCGCCTTCATTCCATGCAGCCAGGGCCTGCCTAGAATAACATTGCAAGAAGAAAGGTTATCAATAACACAAAAATTTTTATATGAATTTAATCCTTCAATATAAATTGGAAGGTTGATGTCCCCCAATGTCTTCTTGGTTTCTCCACTGAAACCGATTAGAACTGATGTTCTAGGGATGATCTTGGAATCTGGAATGTTCATCTTCTTAAGGACATCATGTTGGATGATGTTGACCGAGCTCCCACCGAGGACTAGGATCATGCGTACATAATGGTTAGCGATAAATAAAGTAATAATCAAACCGCCATGGTGAGGATGCTGGATGTTTAGTTTGTCTTCCTCATCGAAGAAGATCCTTTTGTCTGTCATCAAAGTGGTGGATACTATTGGTCGGTCTCCGTTATCCAACTTGATCTCTTTGGCGAGCCTTTTTGCTACGGAGAAGGAAGTTCCACGTATGTCTGATCCTCCAGAGATGAAATTGACCATTCGCATATCTAGGTCATTATGGTGAGGATCCTGGATACTCGAATTGAAGAAGATTTTCTTATCATTTATTCGAGTAGTGGGGATGAGTGGTCTTCCTTCACCATCCAACTTGAATTCTTCTGTGGACTTTTATTGTTTAGGACAAGAAGTTTGAAATATGTCGTAGTCTCTGGAGACGAAGTTGATCACGTGAGCATCTGGTGGTGGTGGTGTTGCTTTTTGTGGAAGATCTTCAGGATCCTGGATTTTCGATTTCTTCCTTCCCAAAGAGCTTTTTGAAGTGGCCCTTGCTCAGGATGTTTCCAATTTCCCTCCTTAGGCCAATGCATTCATCTGTCATGTGGCCAAAATCTTCGTGGAAAGCACACCACTTAGATTTGTCTTTAAAGGTGGTTGTCTTCTCATTCTTTCGGGGCCACCTTGCTTTTCCCCTAGGTCCTTCATTGCACAAATTAAGCCATGGGTATCTACGGAGAAACAATATTCTGAAATGTTGGGTTAATCCTCATCATCATCCTCTTCTTCAGCAGCTCGAACGTTTTGATTGTTGAATTTGGAGTAGGGCTTCGAGTTATTGTTGTTGAACGAGAATCCTTGCTTCTTGGTAGAGGATTCTTGCCTTGTTTGATTCCCCAGATGATCCTGGATCCTCTTGTCATCTTCCAACCGTATGAATCTGAGTGCCATGTTTCTGACTTCATCTAAAGACCTGCAAGGAGTCATCACAAGATCATCATAAAAGGGGGAGCCCTTCTGAAGTCCCATCTTGAATGCTTCAACAGTAGTAGCCATGTCAAGATTAGGGATTTCCAGAGCTTCCCTTACGAACCTCGTAACAAAATCCCTAAGGGTTTCATCACTTGGTTGGATAACTCGGTATAAATCACTAGTTAACTTCTCAAATTTCCTGCTACAGGAAAACTGATTGTTGAACAAGGTAACTAAATGCAAAAAGAAGTAACTGAAAAGGGAGGAAGACTTAGCAGCCATTTTAAAGTTGATCCTGTCAGTGTTGATCTGAAGCCTTTGCACAAGAAAGCTTCCTTGAGTCTCTTAGGGATAGAATTGATCTCCATCCTTTCTCTGTAGTGTGCCACATGTTCTTTAGGATCAGTGGTCCCATCGTAAGTCTTCATGTTGGGGGTTTGGAATCGCTTCGGGATTTCAGCATCACAGATAAGTGGAGCAAATCTGGATTGGTCGTATCACCCCGAGAACACTGGATATCGTATCCTTGAGCTTCTGTAGCTCCTTGGCCATAGCTTGGTTGATACCTACATCCTGCATGGGACCACGGTTAACGTTAAAGGATATAGGATCATACAAGTTACCCTCTTTGCTGGGTTAAGGTTGGCATCCCGGATGAGTAGCTGGGATAAGAGGAGTCTGCGATAGGAGTTGGTCCTCCAGAAGCTATGGTCTACATGGGGATTATATCTGAAAGAAGGATCCTTGAGGCTGGGAATTATAGGATCCTTGGAGATATAACCCAGAGGATCCTGGTGGAAGGATGGATGATCCTTGCGGGAAAGTTGAGGGTCCTTGAGCTAGTTGAACCATGGACCCTGGTTGAAGGATAGATAATCCTTGCTGGAAGTATGAGGATCCTTGAGTTTGTTGACCCATGGACCGTTGTTGAAGGATAGATGATCCTTGCTGAAACAGTGAGGATCCTTGAGTCTGTTAACCCCTGGATCCCTGTTGAAGGATAGAGGATCCTTCTGTGAAATTAGCCATGGATCCTGGACTGGTGAAATCCAACATCCTGTGCATCAGGGGAGTGTGATCCTCCGCTGGCCTCTTAGTCTTATAGAGATCTTCTATCTCACGAAGGATCCTCTGGTTTGTCTTGGTCTGCTGCTCCATATATGCTTTTACCTACGAAAAAATATTAGAAACATCATTGTTAGTACTAACCAACGGGGTGGCAACAGTGGTTCTTGAGCTTTGGAAGACTGGCAGCTGTGTTTTGCTTCCAGCAGCGCCAGGCCGTGGTGCTCCCGTGATTGGCGAATGTAACATCCGGCCCCTTGCACCACCAATACTGTCCGCTCTGCCCACGAAGAGCTCACGGATTTGTTTTTGGTTGCCCAAAACGCGTTGGTGATTGAAGAGGCAGGAAATTATTTATGAACCAGTGATCTCTCTTGTCCACAGCCGATGTGGGATACCCTAAGAGTGGGACGATGTTGTGTTTGCCAAGGGTGTTACAGACAACCCCCCTTTGGACTCATTGTTCTCGATGAGGCGTGTCCCAACATCCCGAACGGCACAAGAGTGGCTTTGATACCAACTGTAATATCCGGCCCCTCGCACCACCAATATTGTCCGCTCTACCCATGAAGAGCTCACGGATTTGTTTTTGGTTGCCCAAAACGCGTTGGTGATTGAAGAGGCAGGACATTACTTAAGAACCAGTGATCTCTCTTGTCCACGGCCGATGTGGGATAGCCTAAGAGTGGGACGATGTTGTGTTTGCCAAGGGTGTTACAGCGAAGGCATCGACGGCAAAGCCCTTGATGAGAGAGGAACCATAGACGGCATGGTTGCTGAAGCAGAGGTTGATTGAGAGGCCATTGATAGTGATATGGGTGTGAAAAGGTTGAAAATGATAGGAAAAATATGGATTATAGCACCAATTGCCCCACGGTGGGCGCCAAATTGTTTTGGATAAAATTCAGCTACGGATAATGTATCCAAATTTGTTATGTGAGGTTTAGTGCTAAATTGAATACAATGAATATGTGAACGAAATAGAGTTAACACAGCGATTTGTTGCGAGGAAAAACCCCTTAATCTTGTTCAGATTAAAGGAAAAAAAAACCCCGGGTGATGACAACTCATCGATCACCAATTTATTATTCTCAAAAGGGTTACAATGGGTGGAGTTGTTGATCAATGATTACAATAAAGTTAAGTGTGTGTGAGATTACAGAGAACTTGTGAGCTAAACATTGTAGTTTTCAACTAGTGAGTGCGTACGTGTGTCTGCCTAATGTTGATCACAACTCAATATATAAATAATAAGAAATTAACTAACTAACAACTATGCCCTATTAATCCGCTAGTCTTCCACTCTTCTCCATCGTGCTCTTTGACCACGTGCTTATAGAAGTTCATTAACGAAATAAGTGGTAGACAAAGTCTACGAGCCGTTGCTGTTATTAAACATCAGTCTTCATATGATAATCATCCATTAATAGCAATGTTGACTAAGGATCATGGTTCCAGGCTCAGCTAGAGACTTCTTCAGAAGGGTAATTGATCCAAGCACGTCTTTAAGAATGATATATCCTTAGTACTCAGTTGTTGGTGATTCAACAGGAAGTCCTATAAATCCGCCACTTCTCCCACTAGCTTAGTCTTCAGTCTTGACCACATGACGCGGGTGCGTTGTAGCGAAACATTCGGTAGACCGAGTCATAAAGTCGTTATACCTGGCTAACACATCACCATTCAAACGCAATCATTAGTAAATAAGTAATACTGAGGATCCTTGATCCTTCATAACTTGAAACATATCTTAAGGATAATTTATCCACAAGATAGTCAAGGGTAATGGATCCTCAGCATAAAATTCATGCCCTAACAATGCTGCCATTACAATTGTTAAAAATTCGGTTCAACACCCAAAAACCAAGCATATCGATATCAAAATTCATTTCATTCGCGACTGTTACGATCGTAAATTAATTCATCTTGAACAAGTTCACATTGATAATAATGTGGCGGACTTATTTACAAAACCAGGTGGGACAGCCAGATTTAATGTGCTTTTAGGATTTTTTTTAAAATTCTTCGTTTCGGGGATTGAGTTTTTTTGAAGGAAAATTTGTACATATTTTATTAATTTGCACAAATTTAGGGGGAGAAAAATTTTAAAAAATTCAAAAAGAGTGTGTGCGTTTTTATTAAAAAAACTAAAAAAAATAAAACTTTATTTATTCACTTTCGATTAAAATCATGCTGATTGCTCAAGTTTGAAGGACATATACCTGTATATGTTTGGTCGTGTCATCTATTCGTAGACTCACAGGATAGCCATTCAGCTAAAGAGCATCCGGGTCGATTGTGATGCGGTTTTGTTTTTTTTTTTTAATTCTTTTGCTTAAAATTATGTCGTTTATTCCAAGTTTAAGGGACATGTATTCTCATATGTGTTTGGTCATGTTAACCACTTGTGGACATACGGGATAGCCATTCATCCGAGAACTAAGAGTTACCGGGAGACTGAGTTTTTAAATTGTCTTCTGTAATTCTATGGGAAGTGATATGATTATTCAGTTAATAGCTTTTTAGAAGCTTCAAAATATTTTCAAATGAAAATTGATCTAACCTTTGGAAAATGAGAGAAAAATTGATTTTGTGTGCCTAGCGGGTGAAGTTATTAAGCTTAAAAGGCTCTAGAATAGTCATTGATTTGTATGGTAGCTTTCCATGATGCGTAAATGATGAAGTGATATAAATTAAATATGCTAATATGGAGAGTCATTTTGAAGAAAAATGCATGTCTCCATATACATCTCTCCGAATGATACATAGAAAAGTAACTACCCAGTCATACACGAGCCCGTTAGTGTCTTGATCACCAAAAATATTGTGAAGTTTTGCTTTTAAAAAAAAGGAAAAAGAAATTTTTTTGTGTATATATATATAATATTGAGTTGTTAAATAATTATTTTTTCAAAAGCTAAAGGGTCAAACTAGAACTATAGGGGTGGGGCATTCAAATAAGTCCTAAACATTTTGAATGAAAAACATTTAAATCCAGCGTTCAACCTTCAAGCTTAAAAGTTCTCTTGTTTTCTATAAAAATTTTTGATCAAGCACTATGGGGTTGGAGTCAAATTGGGGTGATCTGGGGAAAGCCAAATACACTTTGAGAAGAGATAGGAGGAATCACAGGTCCATAAGTGATGTCCATCTTAGATTTATGCCTAACTAAACCTAACTCATATCACCGATGCATTGAAAATCATGGTAAGTTTGCTATACCTGCTATCAACCTCTCTCTTTATGTCATAAAAACGCTGAATATGAATTCTTGTGAAAGCATCTTAATCAATATGATTCCATGTTCGGACCTTTTCATAAAGGTGGCATTTTTATCAAAGGCTGAAATTTGATCCCAAATTTTTGCTAAATTACAAGAAGACCGGTGTTTCATTTTAATTTTAACTGTGTTTATTTTAGTTTTTTTATTTTAGCTATTTTGTTTATTTTATTTTATTTTCACCTCAAAATTACTCTCATCAAAACGAGTGCTATAAGAATTTTTTTAATCATGGTTAAAACGTGTGTTGCGTGTGTGATAATTATATTTCGGGCTGAATCATTTGTTTTTTTTTTTTTTTTTGTTAAAAGGACATTGCCCTTGGTAAAATTTACTGAAATAATAAAAAATACAAACTAGTACATCTCCCCCCTTCCTGGACATTTACCATGGAGGGGGTTGACCACAAATGAAAACATACCACTAAGCCTGAAGGCATACAAATTTGAAACATACCACTATGCCAAACATTAGACTAGGCCTAATCTAAATGAAGAAGCATAAGAATCTCCTCCAAGCAAATCAGCCGAGCCCATTGTGAGACAAACCAAAAAGCCAAGCCCAAATGTGTTGCATATTGGCTAGAGATCAACCTTGTCCGGGGTCACGCCCCACAAGCCTAAACTATAAAAACTTCAGCCCATAACCCGTGGAGTGAACCATGCTAGCCATAAGCCTAACAAAATCCCGTGCAACCTCTCTAGCCCAGAACCAAGTCCATTCTCATATCTGAACTCAAACCAAACATTATACCAACATCCAGGCCCAAACGCACCACTCCACAAACCATCCAGACAAAGAAAATGAGAGTGGCCTGGACGAATATAAGGCCCACCCCCTCAAGGAAAATGGGTGTAAATGAGCCTCACCCAAGTACTTGCTACCAATCCATTCCCATACATGGATCCAACCCTGGTCCCATTTCTAAGGCACATAAACGGGATAGAATAATGATACCCAGCAGTTAACTAACACGTTCCTCAACAGTACTAGATGTTAAATTGGTCCCACACCCAAATATATTTCACCCCATTTCTAGAGAAAACTGAAATATGTTACTTACTTGACCATTATATGTAGCTTCCATTGAGTATGTGAGACCCAAGAAACACACCATTTAAAGCAACACTCTAGCCGAGTAACAAAGCTAGATCATACCCCAAAACCACGCCCAAGAAAACAAATGTGCACTAAAACCGAATTGGGCCAAGCCCAACCCCTTACCGTGCACGTTCCAAAGCCCAGTTCAAAGCATGACCATCACTTGAGACCCAGCCCAAGTCTTGACCACCGCCAAAGAGAGCCCCCCAGTTCTCCAAGCCCAGATAACATAAACTAAGCCCAGGAAAGGTTTGAAGGATTGGAGTTGGACCCAAACTGAACCATAAAACATCCAAGCCCAGCTAACTTGGATCATAATGGTCCCACCAAATGGCCGGTCAAACTGCCAGCAACCCGAATCTAAACCCAAGACCCAACAACTTCCATAAAACCATCCGGATCCATATTCCAATCTAGCCCCATAAACAGGATCCGCAAGACTCCATGAACCACTCCAAGATCAAACCTCCAAACTTTAACAGGTTCCAAATCAGAGCAAATCATAGTCAAACAACCCCAAGAACGAAGCACAGAATTTGCAGCCAAATCCCCTATCAACCAAGATCCCATGATGAACCTCCTAGCCCACCCATCATAACAAACCAAGAGTTAGAACAACCTGATGCCAATACTCTGAAACCCGGATTAAGCCCACACAAGCGTGATGCCTCCCATTCCAACCACCAAAAAAAGGGTCGGCCAAGAGCTTCGCCCAGAACACTGAATTGAAACTGGGACATACCAGTTCCAGGTTGCAAACCCAATCCTTCCATCCCTTCTACCTGGATCCAAAGACATTATCCCAAGCCATACTAAAGCTCCACCACGATCAATCATCACAAACATAATCAACCACTAAGCAAAGCAAACCAGGTTCCAATACAAAAGTAGTAGGACCCAAACGGTTAATCCAAAAGCATAGAACTAATGGGATAAAATCAGTATGAACATAAATCATAATCCAAACAAACGTAAGGCAACCATCCATAGCCGAATGCCAACCCAGGATGGGATTTGATCAAGAAAAATCTGATCTCCAGCCTTGTTAGTCCAGATTAATAATGCTCAAACAACATATCAAGGAAAATTCATTTGCGTTTTTTTGTGTGTTAAAACCAAGGTGTTTTCACTCTAGAAAGTTGATTTTCTTCCTCCGTCAATTTCCTCTCCCGCTCACAAGGAGTTTATATCCATGATCGTCGGTCTCAATACCTTCAGGATTTCTCACGCTTTACGAGAAACTCTTGTCATATGTAAGAAGATGATCACAGAGTTCTTGAATAATGCCTCTATCAACCAACGAGGAATAGGTGGAGCTGTTGCTATTGACTCCAAAGTTCAAAAGAAGCCGGTCGTCATCTCTGAGGCCGTTATACGCGAAGTTCTTGTATTTGGAGAGCAACCTGACTAGCCAACGGAATATCCGACTAATGCTGTTACGAAAGTTCTACTCAGGATGGGTTGCGAAGGATCCTATCCTCTTACTATAAAGAGGCTTTTTCATCCTTACTGTAGGTTTTTGATTCACACATTCTTTACCTGCGTATCAGGACGTAAAGGAGGATCTGATGAGATTAGCCACATTCTGATGCCGGCCGTAGTTGCTCTGATCATGGATTAGTACTACAATTACTCCAAATTAGTGTTCGATGAGATGATGAGTAACATAAAAGGGAAGAAGAAGGAGATGTTCCTCATGTATCCTCGGTTTTTGCAGATGATCTTCGATTCACATTATTCTGATCTTGTTAAATCTGTGGAGACTCTGGATATGAAATCTATGGGGCCAAATACCTTTGGGCTAATGAAGCAGTCTAGGAAGGGGTTGAAATTTGTTTACAAAGGCCTTCATGAACTGGTCAAGTTTAGTAAATTTGCTGAAACTGAGGCTGTTTCTGTCAGTGCTCAAGTTGCTGAAGAGCATGTGACGCCGGTTCAGAGGCGTACTGCTATGTTTGAGGTCATTTCAGATGACGATGAAGTGGAACATTAAGATACTGAAACTGCTCCTTCTGCATATCAATTAAAGGAGTTTGAAAAATTCAAAGAACTAATTCAGTCAACTGCTCTGAAGCCTCCTCAAGTAGTTACTGACCCTCAAGATGAAGATACTCTAGAAGAATCAGACGCTGATCTTATTCCACGAAAGAGAAGAAAGAAAGATCCAAGACCAGGCGTGCTGTTTACTGAAACCACAACTACAACAACATCAAGCCAACAACAATAACGTGAGTTGGACGCTCCTGAGGCTCACGTTGATGCAAGTCCATCTGCAGCTGAGCGTCAATCTCAGGAAAAGATTTTTGACAATATTACTCAGGAATTTTATTTTGAAGCTGATATTCCTGTCTTTGACGAGCCATCGGGATCCTCTAACCTAACTGGTTAGTCAAGTTCTAGTGCTTCAGAGAAGATTGCTCATATTCTTGCTATGCAAGATAACTTTTTGCAAGATAAAGGAATGGAGGTTGTACTTGAAGCTGCACATGTGGATGTGCAGGCCTTGCAACGTCGAGTCTTTGAACTCGAACAAGATTTGGTTGTGAAATATGTGCGCATTCAAGAACTTGAAGCCGGTAACACAGATAAAGATTCAATGATTAAAGAGCTTCAGTCCAACATGGGTGGTTTGACTGCTATGTACTTAGACCTTCAACAGAAACTCTTTCAGAAATTCGGAGACGAATTCAAAAGCAGTGAAGACCCTATTGTCAAAACAACCACCGCTGATCAAAGCAGGAGCTCCAGTGCACATACCTCTGCACATGCTGACGCATCTGAGTTCACTGGAGCACTATTTCTCCATTCCACCCAAATCTACTGAACAGTCTGATCGACTTCAAAAGAAGATTCTTGTTATGAAGAATTCTAATCGGAATGTTGAGCCTTCCGATCATTCAGATAAGTTTATTATTACTTTTAAGAACGGTTTTATTGTTCTGGAGTTATATCATGGGGGTTCGATGTTGACAAGAATATGTGGTAGGTGAAATGAAAGTCTGGGACTACCGAATACTACAAGAAAATGAATGATTTTGGGTCCTGGACAAAAGTAGATTTCAGTGACCTCATCAATGCTCCGTTTCACAATCCGAGTCATGACAAGAGAGCTAAAAATTTCTGGAACTTTTGGAAGAGGCAAGTTGATCAGGGATTCCCAAATATGACTACTGCTAAGTCATTTTTGGAGAAAGCTAAAGGAGTTCACGATCCATGGACAGGAAAAACAATGGTGAACGTTATGTGGCCTACAACAAATAAGGAAACTCATATTCATGTGTCGAGTGCAATTCCTGATGGTTCACTTGATGACATGCAGTTCTGGGATTATGACAGTGAAACTGCTACTGTTGTTAAACATCTACAAAAGGGTCAGTATCGGTTCATTGATCCAAAGGACTTGCTAAAGCTTGGAGAAAGAGATATCAAGACGCTCAGCAATTTTCAGATTATTGCTAAACCCATTTTTGAAGCTGCTGCCAAAGAATACACAAGAATGGTGGCATCGATTATGAGAACACGTTTTTGGGCTGCTGGATTAAAGGATGCATATGTAAACATCTTGGAACAAGATTAAAAGACGAAGCTACAAACCAAGGGGGAGATTGTTGGGTCCATATCTAGTTGGTTTGTACTTAGTTTTTGCTTAATGTAATGTGTGTTTTGTATGTGCTTTATTTAATCTCGGTGGGCTTGGGCTTATTGTTGGGCTAGGTTATTGTTTCCCTTATATATAGATGTCATGTATAGGGTTTATGTCGGCCGTTCAATACAATAGGGTTGGACGAGTTGTGTGTAAAGCTTGCTTAAGAATTTAACGTAATATACGTATGTTTTGAAGCATTATTTGGTGTGATTTGTGTGTTCTTGGTTAATTGTCTTGAATCATATCGTGTTATATTCCGCAATAACATCGAGATAGTTGATATCATATTGAAAGATCCATTCACATGACTTACAGATAAAGAGAGAGAGAGGGGGGGGAGAGAGAGAGTTTGGGTGTTAGGAAGAAATGGCCCCACAATCTTGGAATGGTTTAGATCTTGATTTAACTTGATAACTAACATATATTAACAATATAAGAAATAACTTTTGTAATGCTAATAAATTTCGGTCAAAAAATAAAATGGGTCGGATTTCGGGTTTGAAAAATAACGAATGTTACAGTTATCATATCAAGAAACTTTGTTTTCTTTGAAGCTTTATTTCCTTCAATAACTACATCCAAATAAAGTTTCATTTTTCCATCCATTAACCTCATCAATCCATTATTTGATGATCCCTTGTCTACTACTGATCTTGCTCTTAATCCTTCACCTTCTCCTACTTCTCCTGCTCCTAATAATTTTCCTGATCATTCATCTTCTATTCCTATCCTTGATCATGACTGAAGATCTTCGAGAACTTATGTCCCGCCCTCATACTTGAATGACTATATTTGTAATACCTTTGAAACTTCTCATCATTGTTTCCACACTGTCAGTAATTAGAATTCCTTTCCTATCTCTTGCTCTACTTCTCATCTTCTTCCTTCAGGTCAGTCTCTCATTCAAGCGACTTTTGATTTACATGAGCTTACTTCTTATAAGGAAGCTACTATCATTTCAGAATTGCAAGATGCCATGAAAGTTGAGTTTCAGTCTCTTGAAAACAATAATACATGGGTTGTTACTGATCTTCCCCTTGGAAAGAGAGCTATTAAGTACAAATGGGTGTTTAAAGTTAAACACAAAGCATATGGGACAGTTGAACGTTGTAAAGCTAGATTAGTTATGAGGGGAGATACACAAAAAGAAGGGATTGAATACAATGAAACTTTTTCTCCTGTTATCAAGATGGCCACTATCAGAAGCCTTGTAGTTGTCGTTACAAAGAGAAGTTGGCCTCTATTCCAACTAGATGTTAATAATGCGTTTCTTCATGGGGATTTAGATATGTTTTCACCACCTAGAATAAAACTTCATGATAGTCAGGTGCTTAAACTTCAAAATCTTTATATGGTTTGAAACAGGCTTCTCGACAACGGTATGGGAAATTGTCTTCCGCGTTAAATCCAAAAGGGTATGTGGGTTCTCTGAATGATCATTCTTTGTTTTCAAAGACTATGGGATCACCAGTGGTTTATGTTGTTGTATATGTCGATGACATCTTGATTACTAGGAACAATTTGGACAAGATCAATAATCTCAAGACTTTTCTGGACTCATATTTCAAAATCAAATATCTAGGATGTCTCAGTTATTTTTTGGGTATGGAAGTTCTTTATACTGTCGAAGGTGTTATCATGTCCCAACGCAAGTTTGCTACGGACATGTTTTCTGAATTTGATTCTTCCAATATCACTGTCACAAATTCAAAATTGCCTCATCATTTGCAACTCAAAGTTCATGAAGTGGTTGTTCTGGATGACCATTACAATACAGGAATCTTGTTGGTAAGCTTAATTACATTACTCATAGATGACCTAATCTTGATTTTTCTGCTCAATTTGAAGTCAATACATGCAAGATCCGAAGATTCCTTATTGAAATGCCGCACTTCATACCCTCTCTTATGTCAAAGGAACTTTATCTCAATGATTATTCTTCAATAATAATATTTCCTTTTAAATGCAAAGCATGTCCTAATATTCGCCGATCGGTTAGTGATTTTTATATTTCTCCAATTTTATATTACTAACGTTACTCCTGTCTTGCTTAAGTTTAATAGTAAAGCTGCGATCTATAATGCAAAGAATCATGTGTTTCATGAGCGGACTAAACATATTGAAACAAATTGTCATTTTGTTTGCGAAAAGTTGCAAGCGGGCTTAGTAACTTTGGTGTTACTAAGATCTAACGGGGGGGCTCATTTACACTTGCTATTATCCGAGTTGGGGTTTTCTCAACCTCCAACCTGAGGGGAAATGTGGGCGTATATACTTATATGACAAGACATATACGCCGTATATGTTATACAGTGTGTAACTTACACGCCAGATAACACATACGCGGTGTATGTTGTGCCTATTTAAATAATTTTCTTGTTTCTTGTATGTATAATTTTTCATACTGAGATAATAAAATTTTCTTCTCTGTTTCATTTCTCCTTTTCTTTCTATGTGATCGTTTTCAATGATTACATATTGGACTAATGGCCAAAATAAACACAATTACAAAATTAAAACCCAATGTGATTTTTTAACCAATTTTAATAATACGAATTGACTTTGATAATTTTTTGGGAGGGGAAATGTCACACCCCGACTAGGTAATTGCGGAAGCGTAAAACGGAAATGCAACAGATACAACTGGTATCAACAACATTGTTCATAAAGAAACATTACTAACTAATTTACAATATATTATATCGTTCTAACATCTTTTACAAACTAGGTGATACAATCAAACCGGTTCTTCAATTACTTTACTTCTAACTCAAACGCCCATGACATCATTCACCAATCAGACACGTAACGCACAGGAAATTACTTCTCATATCTGATTACCTGAAAAGCATGTTAAAATAGGTCAACTACGAATAGTTTGTGAGTTTCATAAGTTTAACGAAATCAGTTCTGCGTACTACACAGTCATAGTTTGTATGTACGCGCGTATGTAAAAATATGTGTTTACGTTTGTATAAATATGTACAGCCATATCCTTGTGTGTGCATATGCACACATGTAAGTTTATAATATAAATTTGAAATTTCGGTAAAATCGTGGTTGTTTGTTCGTACTACCTGTTTCCAATTTCCGTGTTTAACCAACCACTGTGGACCCCCTTCCTCCCACAACGGTTCCACATAAACTCAACCACTATGGCCCCCCTTCCGCCCACAACGGTTCCGCGTTAACATCAACCACTGTGGTCCCCCTTCCACCCACAATGATTCCACGTAAACTCAAACATTATATAGTGTACACGCAAATAATTAGTATATTCTACACATAGTATTTCCTACGGCTAATCACATAGCATGTATATAGACACATATACACATATAGTATTTATCACGTATCACCAAACACTATGGCTCCCCATCCGCCAATAATACGCATAATCACATTATTTACTTAACATTCATGTCATAATCAAGTTAGTTCGTTTAATAAGTTGCAGCAGAACTTGGCTCATAGGCCATACTCAACTTTAGTTTAGTAAGTTGCAGCAGAACTTGGCTCATAGGCCATACTCAACTTTAGTTTAGTAAGTTGCAGCAGAACTTGGCTCATAGGCCATACTCAACTTTAGTTTATAAGTTGCAGCAGAACTTGGCTCATAGGCCATACTCAACTTTAGTTTAGTAAGTTGCAGCAGAACTTGGCTCATAGGCCATACTCAACTTTAGTTTAGTACTATTGTGGCCCCCCCTTCCGCCCACAATAGCCCCATAAATATCATAGACCACGTTATCCCCATGGCCATTACAGACCATGTTGTTTCCCAAATTAGTTATGTTTAACATTACACAATGTGTTTGTATAAACATGTTGTCACGTGTAATTTCATTATGTTTTGCAATTCGTATTATCTCCGCTCAATATATCAATCAACGATAATAATCATCTTTCATCAGCACGTAGTCAATCATTATGTTTGTAGGGACTTTTCATATATAAATGTTCAGATATTTTATATCCTGAACCGTTTTCAGATAGATAACGTGTATAAACATGCTTTCCACCCCAAAAGTTCGTAAAATAGTTTAAACAGTGGGGTCATGAAACTCACCTTATCGTAGTTCGCACAGAAATTACGTATCAGTAAGTCAGATGCCTCGTTTATAGCCTGATTCCTATAAACGGTATCGTATCGTTAATACTAGTACAGTGTTCAAGCTAAGTCGGGCCGTATAGATAATCTGGGTATAGCTGTTAGGCCCAGAACATGACCATAGTCTTAGATTGTGACGTTGTATACTATGAAATGTTTAAAACTGGATTTGGCTCAGTTTCACCGTTTCCTGAGCCTAGCTCAGTTGATCGTTTATACGTTTCGGGATTAGGTAAGATCACATAAAACTTAAGTAAATATATTGATTGATAAAATAATTTGACTTATGAAAGAATTTTAAGGTTTCGGTGTCTGGTTTGATCGCAAGGTTTGTTTCCGTTTTCATACGGGTTTGATTATACAAAACGCGCATAATTCACCCGAATTTTCCGGAATTCTCGTAAAAAGTTCGTTTTTATCAATATCATTCAAAAACATGATATTCGACCACTTTTGACATTTTGACATACCAGTCAGTCCGTTAAACACAAAACTGCCGGTTTCGTTAAAACAATTATAATTTAAATCTTTGATTAATCATAACTAAATATGTACTTATATATAAATTATGTAAATTTTTGTAAAAATACATTAAGACATGGAGAATTTTATAAAAATATTTTCAGAGATTTATGATTATTATTTATTTATAAAAATTCATTTAATAGGTTATAATCGTGTAATAAATGGCCCGTTTATATCAAACGACGTCCGAAAAATCCGTTAATTTTTACAAATGGCCTCAATGTTATTACATAGCCCCTGCAAAATTTCCAGAACCTAACTCTTTTGACAAAATGCCTTTTTGTGCGTTTTTCGGCTGTTAAAATTCGGTTAAGCCATGATTGCACAAATCATACTTAGACATTTCCAATGATTCCCAAACTTTACCAGTGATCTTACCATCACCTATTAAACTCCAAAACCAAGTTTCATAATTTTTCAATATCTTTAGCTATTTTTCCCAAATAAACGCTCATAAACGGGAATAAATTCACCAAATATTCTCCGTTTATCGAAAAATTACCAAATTTGAAAAGGGACTCATTTATATGATCCCTAATGTCCCTGCAGGTTTTCACAAGCTAACAACAAGCGCGTCACAACCTAATACTAAACAGCCCCTAAACGAGTGTTACGGGTTTACCTTGTCGGTTTTCGATGAATTTTGCTATCTTAAACGACTTTCCGGGTCTCGGGTTGCAAACTCAGTATATCTACATATCATATAACATCAAACCAAGCATAAATCATCCATGTAACAGCCTTGATAATTAGGGTTTCGGTTTTGGGTTCAAACCGAACTTTCTAACCGTAAAAACGTTGTATTCATGTTCTAATCCGCGTTTTTGACCAAAAAAGTATATGTTCCTGGTTTGTAAACATGTTTAACATCAAAACATGGTTTTACTTGATTTTTAGGGTTTTTGGATGGTTAAACATGTTTAAAACTAACTAAAACATGTTTATATGTTAATTATATGAATCAAACTTGGTTAAATCTTCATAAAACTTGATCTTACCTTAGGGTTTTGAAGGAAAGTTGATAGATCAGAAGGTGGAGCTGCTTGGACTTTCAAATGTTATGAATTAGAATGGATAATAAAACTTAAGGTATAAGTTATATAAAAAGGAGTGTCGTGTGGTGGCTGTTCCGATCGGCATCCAAAAAGGGCCCATAATGGGCTGTTTTGGCCCATTACTCTATTTATACAAGCCAAAACATGAAAAGCCCACTTCAAATTTAGTTCGGGTTCGGTTTTTTCGCAGGAAAATTAATTCGGGTGTGAGAAATAGCGTAAAAACGAGTGTTTTTCAGCTTATTTTTGTAAAATAAGAAAAACGTACTGACTCGTTGTAAAATTCCAAAATATTTTCACGGATTGCTTAGAACATGTCATATAAGTGTTTTATAAGTCTTTTTCAGCTTAACGGATGCTACAATGCTTGTTTTGATATTAACGATTGCGTTTAAGCTTATAGCGTATCGATAAACGAAACCTTTTTCGTTTAAAGAGTTTTAAACGTACTGGGGCCTAAATATCAATATGTTAGCCTCTATAACATATATATAACTCGTATATGACCCCTCAGTATGTATACGGGTCATAATTAGTATCGGTCGGTTTCTCGTTTAAGCACTACGAATTAACCGATTTATCGTTTACTTGTTACGTAATGAATATAGTGTACCTCGTTTTGTTTGCTATCGAACTAAGGCCATATTACTAATATTTTAGCTTGCATAGATCATATATCACTTATAGATGGCACCCTGGGATATCCGGACCATAACCAGACCCGTTTGGTTATTTGTTTGTTCGTTACGCAATAAGCGGTTAAACGCTTATTCGAGTTTGTAAGTACTAAGGTGTACTCGGTTTTGCCACGGATGTCACATTCTACCCCTGTTAAGAAATTTCGTCCCCGAAATTCAATATGCCATATATGCTCTTTTTGGGGAAAATTTTATAATCATTTGTTTTGGAATTCGTTTTTCTGTTTCCGAACACGTTTGATTCCCCGTTGTGGATTCCACTGGATTTATTATTCAATGAGATTTTATTGTGTCACAACTGTTTGATTTTCCCCACTCAGCATTTTCATGAGTCTCGTTATAGAGTTTAGCTGTATAAAAGTTTTCAAATAGTACTAATTCCGCTATGTCAGCAAGGCACTCGTTTTGATTCGATATATGAAATATAGGGAGTGAAATAATTTTGTTTAATACGTTATGGGGTTAACTTTCAAGGCAATTTTGTATAGTGCTATATATTTTAGAATTAACTCACCGTTCCTCAACTCAACTAACAACTTTCAAAATTTGGTAACTTCTCGTATTTCTCAGTATAGCCCTCTTGTTAGCCTTAGGCGGCCTTCGGTTTGTTATTAATATTACGAGTTTTATTTATGGTTATCGAAATCAAATCGGATTTTGTATTTTGGATGTCGCTAATTTTTCAATTTTAATAAGATGGCGAGTTACATTCTTGCTCGTATAATATAGCATATAGGCGTTTGCATAATATTACGATGATTGTTAATGTACGAGGATTGAAATTACCGGTCTTACTTTCCTCTAATGTTTGAATACTTTATTTGATTTGATTGTTTTATAGAGGATTATAGACCGTGCTTAGGCCAATTAGGGATCTAAAATTTCATACACAATTCACCAAGAGTAAGATTTTGTTAAGGCGAGTTTTTCAGCTGGATAGTTGTTACAAATCAGAAGAAGGTATTTGGAGTGGATTAGTCAAGAAACTATCATTCAGCTTGAATTGCTTTCTCGGGATGTTTAAGGAACACATGTTAAGGGTTCCATTTTAGTTTGTTTCCCACTTCCAATGGGGTATCTCGAATTGTTGTAGCATCTCCGAGGATCTTTAGTATTCCCCCAGAACTTATAATAGTGCACACTTTACAAAACATGAGCCTATGATTCCTTCATAGATTTCGTTTGCATCTTTATACTAGTACTCAGTTTATCCGAACATCTGGCCTGACTTTTCCTTGTTCATCACTCAGTTATTAAGGCTATAAAAATTTAAAGTTCAAGTTTCGGTTACGGATAGTATAGTTTTCCTCATCCGTGTTTCATCATTGGGGTACTAGGATTTGTTCCGTGTTCGGGATCACTTCTTTATCTAGAAGAGGCAGTATAACAGTTCTATTTCTATATATAACCTTCATTTGAACACAATTAACTAGTCCATACTGACTATTACACAATGACTCCTCACTTCCACCGGGAGTGCATCGATAAGGAATAACTAGTTATTTAAGTTAAGAGGGTAGTTTTTCAAGTAATATGGTTAGTATTTATAGTTTTACTTTTGGTGGTTTCTATAGTATACAGAATTGTTATTTTACTAGACGGTATATTTTCCAAAGTAATAACTTGTAGGAACGAAACGTCTATCAGTGTCCGTAATAAATAGACTAAAGTATGTTAGGCATTACTAAGAACGTACCTGTCACTACATTTGTTCTATCCGGTTTATTCACAATACGTGACCCCTAGTCGAGTTGGACATCGATGTCGGTCCTTGCCTTTGTCTTTCCATCGCAATTGGGTTCAATCTAGGGCAGTCTTTCTTGATGTGCTCCATACTACCACACTCATAACAGGCATTACGGTTTATTATGGGTTGGTTTTGGTAGATTGTTGTTGTCGTGTTGGTTGCGGTTGGGGTAGTTGTGAGTCCTGGAGTTGGGTTGGTGGATTTATAGTATTCATAACGGTTCTACAATTTCGGGCATAGTGTCCCACCTTCCCACATTTGTGACGCACATTGGTCCGACATTCACCAACATGATGATAACCACATTTTCCACATCTAGGCAAAAGCCCGTTATACTTATCTTGTTTCACATCGGAACTGACCATAGCGTAATTTTGTATTGCAAGGCGCGCGCATTTATTCCATTGTCTTTCTTGTATTCCCGCTCCATAATTGGTTCGTTTTGTACCAGATGATTCCCCGGGCATTCTTAATGAACCACTTCTAATCAAATCAGAAGTTACAATGCCGGCTTGTAACACGGCATTTTCGAAAGTTACAGGGCCAGTTGAATTAACCAAACTCCTGACTTCGGGGGCTAAACCCCAAATGTAGCGTTCAGTACGTTTAGATTCTGGAGTAACTAACCATGGGATTAGACGAGCCAGTTCGTTAAAGCGATGGGTATACTCCAAGTGATCTGCACCCTTCATTTCTAGATTCCAAAGTTCTTGCTCTAATTTCTGAATTTCGTTTATCGGACAAAAGTGTTTTATCATAAGATTTTTAAGTTCTGTCCAAGACATACGATTGGTTGCCTCTTGTCCTTGGATTTGCACAACAGTATTCCACCACATCAGCGCGTGGTCTACAAATGTAGAAGTAGCAAATTTGACAATACAATCTGGTGGACAGTTAGTGATATTAATGATGGATTCAGTCTTTTCGATCCACTTTACCAGTCCATTTGGTCCTTCAGTACCGCTAAATTCCATAGGTTTACATAGCATGAAGTTCTTAAGTTGATATCCGTGTTGCGGGGGATTTTGATTGTTACAATTATTGTTCAAGTTCGGTGCATTATTTAAAGTAATATTGGTATTCAACGGGGGAGTATTAGTTGTGATAGTATCAGTATTTATCGGGGGAGCATTTGTGGTTGTATTAGTATTTGTCAAGGGATTAGTATTTACAACCGCGTTAGCGTTCGGCACTTGATTTGTATTCATAGTTGTATGGATACCAGCAGCGAATTGTGCTGCTATTGTCGGAAGTACTGTTTGTAGTTGTCGAGCGATCATCTCGGCTATATCTGCCTCAGACAACATGTTTACTTTCTTCGGGGCCATTCTATAACAATAACCAGTTATCCAACAATTAACAAAATTAACATACACTAATGATCACAAAAGGAATTACAATAACAAGTAATCAGGTATTTCAATTAACACGTATATATCACACGGGTTTGTTCTCGAGTTTGAATACTAAGGATAATATGTAAAGTTAGCCTAACAAAGGCCAATGTTTATATATATATATATATATATCAAAAGTTGTCACCTAGTGACAAGTAATTGTAATCCAGTAAGGGTAAGTGTTTGAAATGAAATATCCAATGCGTCACCCATATCAACATAGCATCCTACCAGATGCTTGCATGGGGTATCGAAGGCTATATACAACAATATCGTACTACCCTTATCTATCTAAGTACACATTATACAATTATATACGGTTTACAACTTGCCCGAAAATTATTCCGGTACGATCCCATCATTAGGCAATTGTTTTTCTTTAGCCTCTTCCATAAGTAGACAATTGCTCGTTATGAGTTTAGTTAGTGTATTTATCATACGAATGCACTCATATATTCAACTAGACCCTTAGAGGTTGTTAAATATAACTATAGAATATATTCCTTCGCCAGGTCATTCGGTGCACGCAAGTATGTTGGGCCTACTAAAAGTGGTAGTTTACTGGTTGGGTTAAGTATGTTCCGTTCCAGTCAGCATGTCATCAATTCGTGAGCATGAGGTTTCTCTCATACAGTAACCAATTGGAATAGGAAAAATATAGGAGAGGTTGGATGTTCTTGTTCATAGATGGTTCGAAGAGTTTGCTAGTTAAGGAGGTTCATCAGAATTAGTTGTACTGGTAATATGTAAAAGAAATTATTATTATTAATATTTCTTTTTGAAATATAATCAATACATTATATGTATTGGTAGTCACGGTCTACTTATAGATTTAGGATTCAATAAAGTAGTTTTTATATTTATAATTCAATAAGTTGGATTCATCACTAAGTATTTCCCCCATGGATGGTGTTTGTTTTTCAACCAACAGAAATCGAATGATAACCAGAAAATAGTTTAGTTTAGTGTCAAGAAACGAGTACATAAAATAAAGGTTAGACCCATGCTGAGAGGTATTATATGTATATTCTTGAAATCATTGTCTGTAGAACACGCCTCCCATGGTTCTTTCCCGGGCCTTGCATATTAAGCCCCTTAGTGGTTCCGTCACATCACCAGACTTAGTTAAACTTGTTGAAGCATTCTCATATTCTCACTCACAGGAAACACCGGTTATTTATCTGTCGTAAAGCTACCCGATCTCGACATCTTTCAGTGCAATCGTTAATCAGAAGAAAACGTTTTTCGGTAGCTTAAATTATCGTAAAGGATATTATTAATTAATACCGAAATTAAATATTTTATTTGTTACAATAAGATTCATTATCATCGGTAGTACCGTACGTACACATATCCCTATACCTCATCTCAGATAAGCACGTATGCACACTTCATATACTTCACATCACCTTTATGCACGTATGTTGCCATTTTTACCTTTCAATATGTTCCGCGACTTCACCCCGAATTCCCTCGTACAGGCAAGTCTGTTATTACGTTCCGGACCATAATAACTCACTTGCCCTACGAGTTCATCCCGGCATCCATCAGTATCTATCGTTACTCATTAATAAGTTCCCCAGTGATAATCGAGCCTACGGTTATATTATAGGTATCCTAAGGGATAACCTAATCCTTTATAACCAATGGCTCTGATACCAACTTCTGTCACACCCCGACTAGGTAGTTGCGGAAGCGTAAAACGGAAATGCAACAGATACAACTGGTATCAACAACATTGTTCATAAAGAAACATTACTAACTAATTTACAATATATTATATCGTTCTAACATCTTTTACAAACTAGGTGATACAATCAAACCGGTTCTTCAATTACTTTACTTCTAACTCAAACGCCCATGACATCATTCACCAATCAGACACGTAACGCACAGGAAATTACTTCTCATATCTGATTACCTGAAAAGCATGTTAAAATAGGTCAACTACGAATAGTTGGTGAGTTTCATAAGTTTAACGAAATCAGTTCTGCGTACCACACAGTCATAGTTTGTATGTACGCGCGTATGTAAAAATATGTGTTTACGTTTGTATAAATATGTACAGCCATATCCTTGTGTGTGCATATGCACACATGTAAGTTTATAATATAAATTTGAAATTTCGGTAAAATCGTGGTTGTTTGTTCGTACTACCTGTTTCCAATTTCCGTGTTTAACCAACCACTGTGGACCCCCTTCCTCCCACAACGGTTCCACATAAACTCAACCACTATGGCCCCCCTTCCGCCCAAAACGGTTCCGCGTTAACATCAACCACTGTGGTCCCCCTTCCACCCACAATGATTCCACGTAAACTCAAACATTATATAGTGTACACGCAAATAATTAGTATATTCTACACATAGTATTTCCTACGGCTAATCACATAGCATGTATATAGACACATATACACATATAGTATTTATCACGTATCACCAAACACTATGGCTCCCCATCCGCCAACAATACGCATAATCACATTATTTACTTAACATTCATGTCATAATCAAGTTAGTTCGTTTAATAAGTTGCAGCAGAACTTGGCTCATAGGCCATACTCAACTTTAGTTTAGTAAGTTGCAGCAGAACTTGGCTCATAGGCCATACTCAACTTTAGTTTAGTAAGTTGCAGCAGAACTTGGCTCATAGGCCATACTCAACTTTAGTTTATAAGTTGCAATAGAACTTGGCTCATAGGCCATACTCAACTTTAGTTTAGTAAGTTGCAGCAGAACTTGGCTCATAGGCCATACTCAACTTTAGTTTAGTACTATTGTGGTCCCCCCTTCCGCCCACAATAGCCCCATAAATATCATAGACCACGTTATCCCCATGGCCATTACAGACCATGTTGTTTCCCAAATTAGTTATGTTTAACATTACACAATGTGTTTGTATAAATATGTTGTCACGTGTAATTTCATTATGTTTTGCAATTCGTATTATCTCCGCTCAATATATCAATCAACGATAATAATCATCTTTCATCAGCACGTAGTCAATCATTATGTTTGTAGGGACTTTTCATATATAAATGTTCAGATATTTTATATCCTGAACCGTTTTCAGATAGATAACGTGTATAAACATGCTTTCCACCCCAAAAGTTCGTAAAATAGTTTAAACAGTGGGGTCATGAAACTCACCTTATCGTAGTTCGCACAGAAATTACGTATCAGTAAGTCAGATGCCTCGTTTATAGCCTGATTCCTATAAACGGTATCGTATCGTTAATACTAGTACAGTGTTCAAGCTAAGTCGGGCCGTATAGATAATCTTGGTATAGCTGTTAGGCCCAGAACATGACCATAGTCTTAGATTGTGACGTTGTATACTATGAAATGTTTAAAACTGGATTTGGCTCAGTTTCACCGTTTCCTAAGCGTAGCTCAGTTGATCGTTTATACGTTTCGGGATTAGGTAAGATCACATAAAAATTAAGTAAATATATTGATTGATAAAATAATTTGACTTATGAAAGAATTTAAGGTTTCGGTGTCTGGTTTGATCGCAAGGTTTGTTTCCGTTTTCATACGGGTTTGATTATACAAAACGCGCATAATTCACCCGAATTTTCCGGAATTCTCGTAAAAAGTTCGTTTTTATCAATATCATTCAAAAACATGATATTCGACCACTTTTGACATTTTGACATACCAGTCAGTCCGTTAAACACAAAACTGCCGGTTTCGTTAAAACAATTATAATTTAAATCTTTGATTAATCATAACTAAATATGTACTTATATATAAATTATGTAAATTTTTGTAAAAATACATTAAGACATGGAAAATTTTATAAAAATATTTTCAGAGACTTTATGATTATTTATTTATTTATAAAAATTCATTTAATAGGTTATAATCGTGTAATAAATGGCCCGTTTATATCAAACGACCTCCGAAAAATCCGTTAATTTTTACAAATGGCCTCAATGTTATTACATAGCCCCTGCAAAATTTCCAGAACCTAACTCTTTTGACAAAATGCCTTTTTGTGCGTTTTTCGGCTGTTAAAATTCGGTTAAGCCATGATTGCACAAACCATACTTAGACATTTCCAATGATTCCCAAACTTTACCAGTGATCTTACCATCACATATTAAACTCCAAAACCAAGTTTCATAATTTTTCAATATCATTAGCTATTTTTCCCAAATAAACGCTCATAAACGGGAATAAATTCACCAAATATTCTCCGTTTATCGAAAAATTACCAAATTTGAACAGGGACTCATTTATATGATCCCTAATGTCCCTGCAAGTTTTCAAAAGCTAACAATAAGCACGTCACAACCTAATACTAAACAGCCCCTAAACGAGTGTTACGGGTTTACCTTGTCGGTTTTCGATGAATTTTGCTATCTTAAACGACTTTCCGGGTCTCGGGTTGCAAACTCAGTATATCTACATATCATATAACATCAAACCAAGCATAAATCATCCATGTAACAGCCTTGATAATTAGGGTTTCGGTTTTGGGTTCAAACCGAACTTTCTAACCGTAAAAACGTTGTATTCATGTTCTACTCCGCGTTTTTGACCAAAAAAGTATATGTTCCTGGTTTTTAAACATGTTTAACATCAAAACATGGTTTTACTTGATTTTTAGGGTTTTTGGATGGTTAAACATGTTTAAAACTAACTAAAACATGTTTATATGTTAATTATATGAATCAAACTTGGTTAAATCTTCATAAAACTTGATCTTACCTTAGGGTTTTGAAGGAAAGTTGATAGAGCAGAAGGTGGAGCTGCTTGGACTTCAAATGTTATGAATTAGAATGGATAATAAAACTTAAGGTATAAGTTATATAAAAAGGAGTGTGGTGTGGTGGCTGTTCCGATCGGCATCCAAAAAGGGCCCATAATGGGCTGTTTTGGCCCATTACTCTATTTATACAAGCCCAAACATGAAAAGTCCACTTCAAATTTAGTTCGGGTTCGGTTTTTCGCAGGAAAATTAATTCGGGTGTGAGAAATAGCGTAAAAACGAGTGTTTTTCAGCTTATTTTTGTAAAATAAGAAAAACGTACTGACTCGTTGTAAAATTCCAAAATATTTTCACGGATTGCTTAGAACATGTCATATAAGTGTTTTATAAGTCTTTTTCGGCTTAACGGATGCTACAATGCTTGTTTTGATATTAACGATTGCGTTTAAGCTTATAGCGTATCGATAAACGAAACCTTTTTCGTTTAAAGAGTTTTAAACGTACTGGGGCCTAAATATCAATATGTTAGCCTCTATAACATATATATAACTCGTATATGACCCCTCAGTATGTATACGGGTCATAATTAGTATCGGTCGGTTACTCGTTTAAGCACTACGAATTAACCGATTTATCGTTTACTTGTTACGTAATGAATATAGTGTACCTCGTTTTGTTTGCTATCGAACTAAGGCCATATTACTAATATTTTAGCTTGCATAGATCATATATCACTTATAGATGTCACCCTGGGATATCCGGACCATAACCAGACCCGTTTGGTTATTTGTTTGTTCGTTACGCAATAAGCGGTTAAACGCTTATTCGAGTTTGTAAATACTAAGGTGTACTCGGTTTTGCCACGGATGTCACAGGAAAATTTTTAAAATATCCTCTTTATAGAAATAGATTCCAATTATGTCCCCTTAAATATGAAAATTTCACATTTGTCCCGGAGCTAACCCATCGGCGAAGCCTTGTTTGACAGCGGCATGTTTCCAAACAAACGCGTCGCCGACGACATGTTATCAAACATAGCCCGTCGCCTATGGCATGTTTCCACACATTAAAAAAAGACAGTACAATAACATTAAAATTCAAAAGGTAAAGTTAAATTTAATCTAAAACACGTTCAAATCGAAAGTAAGAATGTTGTTCAAAGCTTGAGATGCGGAGCATGTTGCATGAAACCAAACTTGTTTACATTGGCAGGTGGGTTAGCTTTTCGGACCTTCGGAGGATGGGAGAATTTGATGGAAGCATGCCATCGGTGACAGGTCATGTTCGGAAGCATCCGTTGGCGACAGGTTATCTTTGGAAACACGTCATCGGCGATGGGTTAAGTTTGGAAACATGCCATCATCGACGGGTTATGTACGGAACATGCCGTCGGCAACGGATTATGATTGGATTAGTAACCCATCGGTTCAATTATCAAACATGTCGCCGCCGACGGGATAACTCAGGGACAAATCTAGAAACTAGAATTAGGGGACATATTTGGAATCTCTTTCGATAGAAGGGACATTTTGAGAATTTTCTCTAATTGTGTCTGTCTTTTCAGGCTTGTTCTATTGTTCTGATTGCTAATTGTCGATCAAAATTCCACACCTGACGATGTCTCCTCCTACTCTAAGTTGATTGCTCGATATTATGACACCTCCCGATCGATTAGACAAATTTCAAAGATTTTCTTTTATGTTTTTATCAAATTTCACTTAATGTCAGTTATCTTCAAAAATGATATATTTAATCCTTTACATTTTCAAATCCAACAATGTTTATCCTTTGGCCCTAACCCAGTTAGTTTTTCCCATTAAGTTAGATCATGTGTCTTGCACATGAGGGCAAATTAGTCATTTTATCTATGTATTAAAACATTATAATTAAAAGTAACAAAACATTTTAATAATTAAATTTAATAATAATATATATTATATCCCATTTCACTCTCTCTCTCTCTCTCTCTCTCTCTTACTCTCTCTCCCTCTCTAACTTCATATATATAACCCCAAGTAACACCCGGTGACCGCCACCATTGACCACCTAAAAAAACCCAACGCATGTGGCCAACACCTCCATCTATGATCGTCTCCACCTAACCACACCACCATGAGCATCGTCTTTCGTCTTCTTAAACCCTAATCTTAGCACAACATGCATCGCCACCAACCCACACCACCATCAACTGCGGAAATCGAAGTTTTAGGTAGTCAATGCTTAGCTCCATAGTCGGAATCTTCTATTGTATCAGATCTATGGCCTTTCTTCTCTTTCCTTGCTACCGTAGAAGGCATGTGGACTCACGTCATCTCATCACCAGTTGCCAGAAATCACATCGGACCCATTATCTCACTCATCTCTCTTTGTTTATGCTTGTCTTACTCTTTCAATTCTTATCTTCTTCAGAATACAGATCTAGGGCTTTGTGTTTTAATTTGGAAAGACACCCTGAATAGGTTTCCGACAACCATTATTGGGGTTCGTTTATGGCCCAAGGGATGTCGGGTTGGATTTCTGGAGGCCATGGTTAGGGTTCGTTGATCGTCAATGGAGGTGGGAGGCGGTAGCTACAAAGGTTGTAACGGGTTTTTGAGAGAGCTTTTTAAGGGTATTTTGCTGCAATGGTGGGTGGAGGTGGGAGATTGTGGTGGCGGAGAGAGGGGAAGACGGTGGTTTTGGATACGGTGGTACTAACGCGTTGAGTAATATATATATATATATATATATATTAAATTTGGTTTTAAATACAAAAGGTATTTTTTTTAATCTTTTAAGAAAATTTAATTTAATTATTAAAATGCTTTTTTAATTAAATGGATAAAATGACCGATTTGCCCTCATATTAAAGACAAATAACCTGACTTAACGTGAAAAACTAACTGGGTTAGTGCTAAATGACAATCACTGTTGGATTTGAGAACGTGAAGGATAAAACATATAAATTTTGAAGATAAAGGACATCGGGTGGAATTTGGAACAAACATAAAGGACAATCTCAATAATTCTGTCGATCGATTATGTGAATAAGTTAATTGCTAATCCAATCTAACTCAACAAGAACTCGACAATAATGAGTCCAATATAAACCACAAGAACTCGACAATAACAAGTCCAATTTAAACCAGGGTTAGTTTTTTTTTTCTTTTTTTTTTTCCTTTCTTCTTTTTTAATTTTTTCATTTTGCTTGTTCTTCAAGCGATTATATGAAATATGAAACGTGTGATGTTCAGGATTTATATGTTTAAGACTTAAGTGAAAGTTTTGTTTAACTTGTTAAGATTAGTTTTTTTAAGTAACTTATTTAAATTAGTTGATTTAATTGAAAAGTAACTTACTTAAATTAGTTGATTTAGGGGGTGTTTGGGTGAGCTTTTCAAACATGCTTATTTGATTTTGGAAGAGCAAAATATGTTTGTCAAAGTTCCTTTAAAATGGAGCTTTTCAAAATTGTTTTTGTTTTTCAAAAATCAAATAAGAAAAATTAAACACCCCCCCCAACCCACAATTGCTATTGTCAATTAGCCTATTCATTTATGTTTTTTATTTATTTATTTGAATTTGAAGGTTTATTGGGCATTTTTTTATGTGATTTGACCGGACCCGACCATTTGAAGAAAAACAAAGACGAAGATATCTCAGCGTTCATTTCTTTTTCGCCAAGTTTCATTCTTGATGCTGGATATATAGGTTCAAATTCAAGCAACAAAAGACAAACACCATGAAAAAAAATTCATATTCATCTTTGCTTTTAAATACTAACCAACATGAGTTAGTAAAATTTACAAATGACACCCTTCATTCGCCATTGTTAGGAACCGTGCTGTGAAATAAAGAAATATCCAAAGAAGAAGGAACAAAAGCAACTCATAGTACGATATTTTTTTGCATTTCCTACGTTTCTTTTAGTTCAAAAGTGGCTACCATCTAAGTTCGTTACATTTAAAAATAACTCCCATAGCTTCTAATACTTGACTACTTGTCATGTAGCGACTAACGTCTATGACATGTAACAATTCTTCCTCCTCATAAGTTCTTGACCTCAAGAACTACATGAAAGAACCACAAAAACAACTAACGAACTAACCAACATAAAACTAAATCTGTACAACACCAAAGTATTCTACCCTACTGCACACTAATACTACATGTAGTCCTCTAAACTGATCCGTTTGGACATATTTGTGGGAAATCAATTCATCTATGAAACTTGAATATCATAGTACTATGTAAGATTTAAGTGAACTAAATAATGTATAATAATAGGAATATTTACTCTGAATATTTGTTCAAATCTTATATTATATTAGGGTATATTGTTTTATATATTTGGGATATCGATTGTAATTATATAAGATAAGGAATGAGAAAAGGGGATCGATCATTCTGAATTAATTCTTTCATGGTATCATAGACTGACCTAATTAGCAGCCTCTTTCCACCTTCTGCCGATCTCTGCTACTCTGCCACCTCTCTTCAATAAACAACCTTATTCTCTTCAAACATCTACACCATCTCCATGGAATCCAAACTTCATCTTTATCCTTGGCACCAAAACCAAATACCTCAATTCCAAAACCAAACACCTTAGCCAACACCACCAAGCCCCTATCCAAATACATCTAATCAACAGCTAACCCTTACTGGCAGTGGTATTCTCGGACCCAGACCCAATCAAGCCAACTACTCAGCTTACACTCCTAAAAATATTAAGAAGGCAATGTACACGGTGTCTCTTACTCATCAGGATCAAAGTTGGGCAATAGACGTCGGAGCTACCACTCACATGACAAACAACCCTGGTAATACCGGCATTTCACAAAATATTATAGTTGGTAATGGCACGATCATCCCGGTTCATGGACTTGGAAATCAAACCTTACCACCACCCTACCCACTTCTTAATCTTAATAATGTTCTTTATGCCCCTAAAATAATTAAAAATCTAATTTCGGTTCGTCATCTTACAACCGATAATTGGATATCCATTTAATTTGATCTGTTTGGTTTCCTTGTAAGGATTACAAGACACTGGTTCCTATCCTCTGGCACAACAACAACGGTGATCTCTATCACCATCTCTCATACATGCTCTCCGAACTCAATAACCACACCTCTTTTGTTGCTGTTTCTCAAGACCTTTGGCATAATCTTTGTCACACCCCGACCAAAGGCGGTGGAACATGCCGATGTGTAACGATTGCCCATAAGCACATGACACTATTTAAAGAGACAATATTTAATAAACTCATATCGTTTCACAGCATCGAAAATGTCACATAACAATATTCATAACAAGTCATAACAAAATATAAAAAATATAGCAAATCAAATATTGTTCATTTTTGCTAATATCCTAAAGGTATTTGTGACGTATTCTCCATGAGCTCCATAATCAACCTAGATGCAAACTTGTAACATTTCATAAAATAAAGTTTATCAATAAAAAGTTTGGTGAGCAATTCATATGTTTGAGCATATATATATATATATAGTAAAAAGATCCACAAAACTCGTATACGAAACCATAAATAAAAGCAATAATTTGGATGAAATCGCTAATAGATTTACGGTAGCGACACCTAACTATAAGGGGATGCCAAATAGTCTAGGATTTTATAGTTATCATTAATTGCATTACGTTAACGGCACCTTGCTACAAGGGGATGCCAAGTAGTCTAGGATTTATAGATCAACCAACCAAAAGCGATAAACACATAGGCATATAATCATAGAACACCAAATCGAGCAAGTATTTAAGTAAAGTATACAATAATGTTTGTGGTTTAAGACCCAAGTATAAAACATTTAGTTTAGATAAGATGAAATGTCACCCCAAAAACAAAAGATAGAAAATGGGGTATAAAAATATTCACGTTCAAGTAATAAACTTGAAAAGTTGATAATTTGTAGATTTTCCGGAATAACGGGTTTAACGTATGAAGCCTAAATAAAAGAAAGTCTTGGGTTTAGAAAGGTTGTCTTGAAGATCTTTAAATAAAATAATTGTTGCAAAAAATAAACAATTAAAGTTCAAGGTTTAAAAATGTAACTATGTAAAAATTTATAATAATAACCCTTTAAAAATGTAAGTTTGCTCGAAACTGGGTTAAAGTATCTAACCTTAATATTTACTCAACCTATGTTGAGTAACAAGGTGGGAAAATGTAAGAATACAAGTTCCTTTGGGATAAAGGTACTAAAACGGGTCTTTAACGAGTGTTCTGGTTGTTGGTTCGGGTCTTGACAAATGGTCAAACCCAAAGTCAACTTTCCAAAATATTAATTGTAATGAGATAACTCATTAAGATATTATACTTAACCAAGTGTGTAGATCTATTGTTTTAGAACTAACAACGTACGTTAAGCGAGTGTTCGGTTTTGTCGGTCCAAACTTTGTTATGAGATCAAGTTGGATCCAACATTTCCAAGTACTTAAGAAAATAATTAAAATCAGCTTTTAAACTATCTTTCAAGAAATATACAAGTCGTGATAGCTCCACTTGTGTGTCTTAAGCGAGTAAAAATCGGATCGGTTCGGTTTCCATCTCACAACAAGTTCATAGATGGATTCCACATACCCATATATCATAGATCTTGTATAGTAATGTACAAATGGAAATATTTAAGTTCTACAACTAAAAAGTCAACAACAAGTCTTTTTAACAAAAGTTCAGTTTGGTTCGATTTCCATCTCACAATGAGTTCATAGATGGTCTCCACATACCCAAGACTTGTATATTTGACCAACAAACTAAAATGAGCAGAAGTTAAGCATAAATAATATGTGCAAACAAGTTATGTGAGTGTATATATATTAAGAACACGAAGTCCTCTATGAAGCCTTGCCTTACGAGGTCCGAAACTTAACCAACCGGAGTCGGAGAAGTAACTACCAAAGGTAACAAGGGGTGTGTATTATGTATATGTTGTACCACCATAAACAAGTATTAATATGACTACATAAGCTAATTAAAATGAAAGAAATAACTCAGTTTGACTTTGGAAGTCAAACCTTCAAGAAAACTAATAAAACAACCATTAGATCTTTGAATTTGAGAGAGTTTTGGTGTTGTAGCAGAGATTATGGGTGGAAAGGGTGGTGTATATATAGGGTAAGTTGAAAGGGTCAAGCATAAAGGTTTTTGCATGAAAATGGGGTGTTTTTGATCACATGTTTGCTTAAAAAACAACAAAAATCGTGCAGCTGTGCTTAAGGTGGTCGCTATACGCAAGGGGTGAGGTACTCCCTCGTCGCGT
Source organism: Bidens hawaiensis (assembly GCF_021521415.1). Lineage (NCBI taxonomy): Eukaryota > Viridiplantae > Streptophyta > Magnoliopsida > Asterales > Asteraceae > Bidens > Bidens hawaiensis. Next base: position 120,401 of record NW_027496813.1, read on the forward strand.
ATCGCGATGGGGTGGGTTATCAGATTTCCAAATTTTCAAAAATGGCAGTTTTAGCCCCCGGAGTTCGTTTGAAGTGATTTTTACGCATTTTAAGGAATGAAATGAATGTTGTCAAGACCCAACAAGTGTAAAAACAATATTGTAACATAAAATCCATTATTTTTAATTATATCCAAGGTTTCGGTTTACAAAACGGGTCGGTTTACATAGTAAAACAAATACAAAACAAATATAAACAATACCCGAAATTGACGAATGTCACAATCGTCTCGATCATCCGGGACAAACTTTGTTATATAAATTAAGACATTCCAGTTCTATCCATTATGTTATGAATAATAAACACCTTTGTTAATCTTGTGTTTTTGAAAGAGTGTTAGACTACCATTTCTAGATTCTTATTCTAGTACATTTTTACCACTTGACATCATTCATAGTGATCTATGGACTTCTACAGTCATAGTGATCTTTGGACATTGTTATTATATATTGTTTCTAGATGATTACTCTAATTTCTTGTGGACTTAGCCTCTATCTCATAAATCACATGTAACTACCATATTTTCTTATTTCTACAAGCAAATGGAAACACATTTCGAACGTAAAATCAAGACACTTCAATGTGACAATGGAACCAAATATATAAACCATACATTTAAAAAAATTTGTGCCTAAAATGGCATGTTATTTCGCCTTTCATGCCCACGTAGCTCATCCCAAAATGGCAAGGCTGAACGCAAAATTCCGTTCATTATCAACATTGTTTGAACCCTCCTCGCTCATGCTCCCTACCTACAATATGCGGTATCATGCTCTTGAGATGCCCACGTATATTTTAAACATTTTACCTAGTAAAGTTCAAATATTCCAAACACCCACCCGTCGTATCTACAACCGATCACCCTCTTATAATCACTTACGAGTATTCGGTTGCCTTTGCCATCCTCTACTCCTATCCACCATTATACACAAACTTGTACACCAATCTATACCTTGTGTTTTTATCGGTTACCCATAAAATCTTCGAGGTTACAAATGTCTAAACCTACACACAAATTAAATTATTATCTCCCGACATGTCGTCTGCGACGAAGCAATTTTTCCTTTTGCCTCTAACTCTACTATAACATCTTCCTTTAACTTTCTAAATGATTATCTTCACCCGCACTTCTTGGATCATATTAACCCTCATTCGAAAATTCAACCCACAAGTTTCTCTTTATATAATACCCACCCCTCCTCAAACCCCCACCTCACCACTTTGAAACCCAACCTATGGCCTAAACCCAAACACAACCCACCTCACCACTCCTTTCATCCACGGCGCAAACCCAAACCACCTCCCCACTCACGTCCCAGTACCTAATTTGAATCCCACATCCCCTCACTCACAATCCAACCTTTCTCCCATATTTTCTATTACCCCACCAGCCACTACCACAACTCCTACCCCCTCTACGCAATCTCACTAGCCAACCCAACCAGCTCGTACAATGCGAACACGAGCCATGGATGGCATATCCAAACCAAAACAACTCTTAAATCTCCACACTACAACTATTACACCAATTCCAAAAAATCCTGTTCACGCCTTGTCCACACTGGAATGGTCTAACGCCATGTCCAATGATTTTAATGCCCTTATTAAAAATGAGACTTGGGAATTGGTCCCGAGATATCCTACCATAATATTATACGCACGACATGGTTATTTAAACACAAATATTCGTCCGATTGAACTTTGGAACGTTATAAAGCTTGGTTAGTGTGTGATGGCCGGTTACAAAAGTTGGGGTGGATTGTGGTGAAACATTTAGCCCGGTTGTAAAACCAGCTACGGTTCAGACCATTCTAACTTTGGCTCTTTCTCAGTCATGGTTGGTACATCAGTTGGATGTAACTAATGTTTTTTTGCATGGTAAACTCAATGAAAACAGTTTATATGTACCAACCCATGGGGTTTCGTGACAAGGCCTATCCAGATCATGTGTGTCGCATGAAGAAGTCTTTATACGAGCTCAAAGAATCCCCACGGGCTTGGTACCAACGCTTTACTGACTACGTTCTCAAATTGCGGTTCACTCAAAGTAAATGCGATAATTCTTTATTTACACTACACCATCATCAGCATACAACCCACCTTCCACTTTATGTAGATGATATTTTACTCATGACATCCACTAACAATTTGTGGGATCACTTGTTGACGGGTCTTGCAAATGAATTTTCTATGAAAGACCTTGGATCACTTAACTATTTTTTGTGCATCAATCTCTCTCTCTCTCTCTCTCTCTCTCTCTCTCTCCAACTTCTTTGAGCAACTCTGGACTTTGTTCCGGCAACCTAGAGTCAGACCACTACACCACCGTCATCACACCAGCATACCACACCATCGTCGTCCCATCAACATCAACCGATGCAAAACACGAATATGATCAAATCATGTTTTGTGCGGATCTGAAATAAGTAGGTTTAGTTGTGTCTGCATCTATTCCATAAACATCCACTGATTGGAATCGAACCGAATCATCCTAGTTCCCCCAATTCACGTCTTTGGTCCCAATTCAGGGTTTCATCGATTCGTTCCAGGTGAATTTATTACATGAGCTCAAAATATAGATTCTTCTCTTCCTGTTAACGATTTGTTATCGACTACAGAATATGTTAATGAGTCGTCGAATATCGTTGGTGCCGGCGCCGGTGGTGTACGACATAGGATCGGATCGGGTTTGGGGTTGGGGTTGGGGTTGGTTACTCAAGAACAAAGTACAAGATTAAGGACTATTTTTTTGATGTGTTAGGCTCTGTTACAGCAAACATGGTGATGATGAGATGTTGTGATGAATTTGGTGGTGGTAAAAAAGAAGAGAGGTAGAGAATATTATTTATATATATAATATTCTTTTTAGTTTACATCTTTCGCTATTCTTTCGATTTTCACCATTAAATCATTTGGGCCAGTTGACTGAACCAAGAAGTTGGCTATTCTTTCGATTTTCACCATTAAGGTTTTGTTACACGCACGAAAGATTCAAAAATCTTAATTATTTATAAGGTTTTGTTAGAAATAAAGCATCATTTTTATCAAAAACATTTAAAATGTATTTACGTTAGTTATTTAGCATATTAAATATTATATAGATTATGTATTGATACGGAAAAAAAGTAGTAATCGTAGTTTTATGATTGAATTGTAAATACATATTATCTTTTTCAAAATAAATCACATTCATACGTCGTTTTATATGGGTGACCATTAAAAAAAGTGAGATTTTCTTAAGTATTTTAAAAAGGATTATGGAGATGATATATGGTACTCCTTTTAATTAGGTTTAAGGAGCATTTTAGTCGTAAAACCCAAACTAGTCTACGTGTTTTTCACAAAAATACAAGCATAGTTAATCCAAACTATTAACTATTGGGTCGATAATAATCATAACTAGCAATCTAACTTGTGACAATCCTAACTTTCAATTTTGTTACTCACAACATTCCCAATCCCAACTTTCATTTTCAACCTCTATCCATCCACCATCATCTTAATCCTCCTACACCCTCCATCAACCACCATCACCGCCACCGATCATCTTCTCCGGTGAAAATAACTCATACTTGCAATTTTAGAACAAACCCATTCTTCTCCGTTAAACTGATGGTGTTCTCAGACAAACTTGTCGGGAAATCATATATACCGTCACCATCACACTAGCCAACCTCGAATTCGCCGAAAATTAGACATTATATCCAACCCATCTTCTCCGTTGGTTCATATTTGCATATATCGAAAGTGAGTCGGTCCAAATCTGAAAAACGAGTTAGCCGGAGAAGTCCAGATCTGAAAAATGAGTGGCCGGAGATGTTCAGATTTGAAAACATGTCTGATTCCAACAAGTTCTAGGTTGAACGGTACGGTGAAGTAGTGGTGACAATATAAACTGGTTAGAGCTCCGGTGAGTTCGAGCTTGGTCGATGTGGTGTAGTAGGGTGACAGTGTATTCGATTTCCCGACGAGTTCGTCGGATAACTGATGTGCGTGTGATGATATAGAAAAAAGGTGTTAGGTTTTTCAAAGGTTTTGTTTACACAATGTCTAATTTTAAATTTATAAAATTATTATTTTCTTACTTAACCCACACACAAATAGGCAAGTGTACATATCGTATATTTAGTAAAGTATAGGTAAGAAGCAAGTATCAATCCACGGAGACACTTGTTTGACTTTTACTACTAAATCGTTGTATTCATTTTAACCAAAAGTGAATATCATATTGGTTTTGGTTTCACAAATAGGTTTTCTAAAATGAAATTAATGATATTAATTAAAAAAAATATTTTTGAGTTTTTATAATTGTAGATGGTAGGTAAAAGATAAAAGTGTATCATCTTGGTCCGAACTCCTCTTAACTTTAGTTTAACCAATGAATTAGTAAACATGCGATATGAGCTTGTTATGGTGATTAAATGTGGGAATACCACCTTATTCCTAAGTCATGTTATTCCATGATAATTAAAGAAAGAGATATGCAAAACTTCATGATATCCACTAAAACATCATTTTATATAAGCAAGTGGTTTATGATAAATAATTATAAAATAACTCACTTTGAAAATTAGACAATCCCTTAAATTACTAAGTGAATTGTCAATGATACTTTTGTAAAAATAACCTTTGTATTATACATAAAATATTAATTAAGATTAGATGAGTTGTATAAGATTAAGCTTAAATTACCAAGTATTAATCTACACAATTCTTGAACAATTATAGAACTCATGTAATAATCACCAAAGAGTTGTTAAAATAGGTAATGTTGCACACTGACACGAGTAATTAACCGATTTTAGTTGATGAATATCAACATCCATTTTCACAAACAGTGTTGATAGTTCACAATTTAAAATGATTAATCACTGCCAATATTCCACTTTGTCCATATCAATATTAGGACGTGTGTTTTTTCCCCGACCAAACCCTTACAAGAATGACAATTTCTCGGCTTATCATCAGGCTTGGAACTTGTCGACTCATTTAGAGATTCTTAATTTAATAACAAAGCCCTTACAAGAGTGGCAGTTCAATGGCTTAACGTCAAGCTAGGAATTTGGTGTCTATTTTAAGGTTCTCCACGACCTCACAAGGCTAGCAATTTCTTGGTTTATCGTCAAGCTTGGTACTTTAGGTATCTTTTAAAATTATTATAACATTACTAATCTAGTGATAATGGCAACATAAACATTACTTATTAAAAATTGATCACGTATTTAACTAACATTACTAAACTCTAATTAACATTCAATATAAACCAAGATGATACTATGAAAGTTTAGCCAATAATAAACATATTGTTAACAATCAAACTAATAGATACAAAAATGATCAAATTGAAACAATCTAACAAATTTGGATGACTAATCTTTGATGCTAATGACCTCTTTCTAGAGCTTAATATCCTTATTCTTCAAGGGTTGGATGGATGGGATAATTCCCTTATTAATGGTGGTGAAAGGAGGTGGTTGAAGCGGAGTAAATGAGGTTGGAAGGTGTATTGAATAAGTATATAATCATTCAATTTATAGGTTGATCAGATGTCCAAAACATGGTCGTGCTAGGCAAAGCACGGCCATGGTGCCATTTTTTGTCATCTTGCATTAAGTTCTCATTTCATGTTCGCACAGCAAGGAGGCACGGCTATGTTAAGCAAAGCACAGCCGTGTTGACCCACAACAGTCCAAATTTTGTCCTTTTCTCTTGTACCGAATACATGGCCGTGTTTTGGGGAGGCACGACCGTGTTTAGCTTCAGAATCTTCTATGTTTTCATTTTCTCTTGTTCTTAATAACATAGGTGTGTTTTGGTTAGCATGGCCATGCTTCGTCTTCCTGATTTTTGTCTTTACTTCGTAAAATGTATACATGGTCATGCCCTGATAGACCATGGGTGTGTTGAGTTTATTTTCACCGTTTTCTTCGTATTTCAACTCGTATTATTCCTTAGGGCTATATTTACCTATAGATAGAAATTTTAAGCATTAATGGTTATTTATTCTAATATATTTTCTGAAATTACACTTATTTGGAGATATTTTAGTCCCAAAAAGATGTATAAATTTTTATACTTCAATAACAACATTGGTTTATCGGAGAAGAATGGTTTTATTCTCCAATGGCAGGTATGAGTGGAACCGATTTTCACAGGAGAAGATGATTGGTGGCGGTGATGGGGTTGGGGGGGATGATGAAGATGAAGTTAGTGGTGAGTGGGTCCCACTTTATTTCTTTTAATATTCCATTATATATAATTATTTAATAAATGAATAAATATAATTAATTAATTTAATGTCATATCATTAAAAAAATAAAACCATTGCCATGTAATCTCCACGTCATACGCCAAATCAACAAACTTAACGAGGTAAACTATTTATGTGTAAGGCCCCGGACCCGGGTGCCCTACATGAACGTTAGATTTACTCATAAACATAGTTATAAATATTAGGGTAAAAAAAAATTTTGCGCACGAGACTTAACATTCAAATATATACTTCATAAACATTAAATCTTGTCTTAACAGAATTTAAACTTGTCTTAAACATAACATAAAACAGTAACATTTCTTCTTAAGATGTCAGCTTATTAAGTCCAACGCCATATGCCTCCCTCAAGCCAGTCAACTGTTTCATTCTATTTGCATGCATGCACACTAAAAGTCAGTCAACTGTTTTCATTTTCTCTTGTTCTTAATAACATAGGTGTGTTTTGGTTAACATGGCCATGCTTCGTCTTCCTGATTTTTGTCTTTACTTCGTAAAATGTATACATGGTCATGCCCTGATAGACCATGGGTGTGTTGAGTTTATTTTCACCGTTTTCTTCGTATTTCAACTCGTATTATTCCTTAGGGCTATATTTACCTATAGATAGAAATTTTAAGCATTAATGGTTATTTATTCTAATATATTTTCTGAAATTACACTTATTTGGAGATATTTTAGTCCCAAAAAGATGTATAAATTTTTATACTTCAATAACAACGTTGGTTTATCGGAGAAGAATGGTTTTATTCTCCAATGGCAGGTATGAGTGGACCCAATTTTCACAGGAGAAGATGATTGGTGGCGGTGATGGGGTTGGGGGGATGATGAAGATGAAGTTAGTGGTGAGTGGGTCCCACTTTATTTCTTTTAATATTCCATTATATATAATTATTTATTAAATGAATAAATATAATTAATTAATTTAATGTCATATCATTAAAAAAATAAAACCATTGCCATGTAATCTCCACGTCATACGCCAAATCAACAAACTTAACGAGGTAAACTATTTATGTGTAAGGCCCCGGACCCGGGTGCCCTACATGAGCGTTAGATTTACTCATAAACATAGTTATAAATATTAGAGTAAAAGAAAATTTTGCGCAAGAGACTTAACATTGAAATATATACTTCATAAACATTAAATCTTGTCTTAACAGAATTTAAACGTGTCTTAAACATAACATAAAACACTAACATTTCTTCTTAAGATGTCAGCTTATTCAGTCCAACGCCATATGCCTCCCTCAAGCCAGTCAACTGTTTCATTCTATTTGCATGCATGCACAATAAAAGTCAGTCAACTGTTTTCATTTTCTCTTGTTCTTAATAACATAGGTGTGTTTTGGTTAACATGGCCATGCTTTGTCTTCCTGATTTTTGTCTTTACTTCGTAAAATATATACATGGTCATGCCCTGATAGACCATGGGTGTGTTGAGTTTATTTTCCCCGTTTTCTTCGTATTTCAACTCGTATTATTCCTTAGGGCTATATTTACCTATAGATAGAAATTTTAAGCATTAATGGTTATTTATTCTAATATATTTTCTGAAATTACACTTATTTGGAGATATTTTAGTCCCAAAAAGATGTATGAATTTTTATACTTCAATAACAACGTTGGTTTATCGGAGAAGAATGGTTTTATTCTCCACTGGCAGGTATGAGTGGGCCCGATTTTCACAGGAGAAGATGATTGTGGCGGTGATGGGGTTGGGGGGATGATGAAGATGAAGTTAGTGGTGAGTGGGTCCCACTTTATTTCTTTTAATATTCCATTATATATAATTATTTAATAAATGAATAAATATAATTAATTAATTTAATGTCATATCATTAAAAAAATAAAACTATTGCCATGTAATCTCCACGTCATACGCCAAATCAACAAACTTAACGAGGTAAACTATTTATGTGTAAGGCCCCGGACCCGGGTGCCCTACATGAGCGTTAGATTTACTCATAAGCATAGTTATAAATATTAGAGTAAAAGAAAATTTTGCGCAGGAGACTTAACATTCAGATATATACTTCATAAACATTAAATCTTGTCTTAACAGAATTTAAACGTGTCTTAAACATAACATAAAACACTAACATTTCTTCTTAAGATGTCAGCTTATTCAGTCCAACGCCATATGCCTCCCTCAAGCCAGTCAACTGTTTCATTCTATTTGCATGCATGCACACTAAAAGTCAGTCAACTGTTTTCATTTTCTCTTGTTCTTAATAACATAGGTGTGTTTTGGTTAACATGGCCATGCTTTGTCTTCCTGATTTTTGTCTTTACTTCGTAAAATATATACATGGTCATGCCCTGATAGACCATGGGTGTGTTGAGTTTATTTTCCCCGTTTTCTTCGTATTTCAACTCGTATTATTCCTTAGGGCTATATTTACCTATAGATAGAAATTTTAAGCATTAATGGTTATTTATTCTAATATATTTTCTGAAATTACACTTATTTGGAGATATTTTAGTCCCAAAAAGATGTATGAATTTTTATACTTCAATAACAACGTTGGTTTATCGGAGAAGAATGGTTTTATTCTCCACTGGCAGGTATGAGTGGACCCGATTTTCACAGGAGAAGATGATTGGTGGCGGTGATGGGGTTGGGGGGATGATGAAGATGAAGTTAGTGGTGAGTGGGTCCCACTTTATTTCTTTTAATATTCCATTATATATAATTATTTAATAAATGAATAAATATAATTAATTAATTTAATGTCATATCATTAAAAAAATAAAACTATTGCCATGTAATCTCCACGTCATACGCCAAATCAACAAACTTAACGAGGTAAACTATTTATGTGTAAGGCCCCGGACCCGGGTGCCCTACATGAGCGTTAGATTTACTCATAAACATAGTTATATATATTAGAGTAAAAGAAAATTTTGCGCAGGAGACTTAACATTCAAATATATACTTCATAAACATTAAATCTTGTCTTAACAGAATTTAAACGTGTCTTAAACATAACATAAAACACTAACATTTCTTCTTAAGATGTCAGCTTATTCAGTCCAACGCCATATGCCTCCCTCAAGCCAGTCAACTGTTTCATTCTATTTGCATGCATGCACACTAAAAGTCAGTCAACTGTTTTCATTTTCTCTTGTTCTTAATAACATAGGTGTGTTTTGGTTAACATGGCCATGCTTTGTCTTCCTGATTTTTGTCTTTACTTCGTAAAATATATACATGGTCATGCCCTGATAGACCATGGGTGTGTTGAGTTTATTTTCACCGTTTTCTTCGTATTTCAACTCGTATTATTCCTTAGGGCTATATTTACCTATAGATAGAAATTTTAATCAATAATGGTTATTTATTCTAATATATTTTCTGAAATTACACTTATTTGGAGATATTTTAGTCCCAAAAAGATGTATAAATTTTTATACTTCAATAACAACGTTGGTTTATCGGAGAAGAATGGTTTTATTCTCCAATGGCAGGTATGAGTGGACCCGATTTTCACAGGAGAAGATGATTGGTGGCGGTGATGGGGTTGGGGGGGATGATGAAAATGAAGTTAGTGGTGAGTGGGTCCCACTTTATTTCTTTTAATATTCCATTATATATAATTATTTAATAAATGAATAAATATAATTAATTAATTTAATGTCATATCATTAAAAAAATAAAACCATTGCCATGTAATCTCCACGTCATACGACAAATCAACAAACTTAACGAGGTAAACTATTTATGTGTAAGGCCCCGGACCCGGGTGCCCTACATGAGCGTTAGATTTACTCATAAACATAGTTATAAATATTAGAGTAAAAGAAAATTTTGCGCAGGAGACTTAACATTCAGATATATACTTCATAAACATTAAATCTTGTCTTAACAGAATTTAAACGTGTCTTAAACATAACATAAAACACTAACATTTCTTCTTAAGATGTCAGCTTATTCAGTCCAACGCCATATGCCTCCCTCAAGCCAGTCAACTGTTTCATTCTATTTGCATGCATGCACACTAAAAGTCAGCTACGCTGAGTGAGTTCAAGTTAATCAGGCAACATACATTACATTCACATACTTACATACACGTATCTGAAGATACATGTTGTATACTTAACATGTTTATATTCCTTTCATACATACATACATGCATACATACATACATACATACATAATTTCATTCTCTCAAACTTTCATACTTTGAAAATTTTTAGCTTACTTATTACATACATATTTCTATGTTTTAAAGAGCTTTCCACCCTATAACCTCATAGATAATAGGGTCGGGTCCATGATTTCTCAGATATTATAGGGTATGGTAGCCGTACCTATTACTAAGCTAATCTGGAAATGAGATTGAACTATTGAGCCTCAACTCCTTTACTACTTTTGAAATGTTGCCATTTCTTTACATCAATGGATGCTTATATTATAATGGCTTCCCTAAGCTCTTAAAAAGTCATAGTTGAATGCATCAACTTTTACAAACATTGATCGGATATTCTTATGACAAACCTCTCGGTTTATTTTTATATCTTTAATCAAGTGAATACTTGAATCTCGTTTGGTTCCCAACAACATTAAAATCGTTAGTCTCAGCACTTCCTATTTGTTTATACTGTCAAGCGTTCAGACGCTTTCACTATCAAGAAACTATGGTTATAGTTTCCGTATATCACAATCAAAATTTCGAGTACGAAATTTCTTTCAACAAGTGGATGATGTGACAAATGGAAAATTTTGCTTAAATACGAGTAACACTGCCCAAATATTAGTGGCACAAACATATAGACTGAAAGTCTACTGACGCACTGAATGTATAGTGAACAAACATATAGACATGAAGTCTAATGAATTTACTAAGACCAAACATATAGACGAAAGTCAACTGGTGTACTTAGTAGCATATCAATTTTCGGGAACAAAATTCTTTCAACAAGGGGATGATGTGACACCCGATATTTTCAGGTTAACTCCGTTAACTAAACCCAGTTAAATCTTGTTAACTGTGTCAGTAAACCCAGTTAGTTCTGTTAACTAAGTTAATGAACTCCCATGCATATAGTGTCATGTATGCATGCATTGAGTCAGTGGTGTCGTTGGTAACCTAAGTGAGAGTAACTAGTTATTGATAACTCGAATAATAAACTTGTCACACATGTTATAATATATGATAGGTTATAATAAATTTTTCACACATGATATGTTACATGTATTATATATGGTGGGTGAAATTGTGTTACATGCTACATTATTAGTTGTTGTATACTTATATTTTGTAGGAGAAGTGAATAATTAAAATAACATAACCTATGATATATTACATGACAAGTAACAAAAAAAGACTAGTACACAACATATGGTTACTAGAAAATGTTTATAATAGAATGTAACATGTTACATGTAATAAAAAAATGACATAACCTATTGTTTAATAAAATTAATTATGTCTTAATGATTGTGTTAATGATGAGTAAATAACAATGAAGGTTATAACTTTTATTTTTCTTCCTTTTGGCCGTCCATATCACATCACACACACATACATTTTATTTTTCTAAAACACTCTCAAAATATCATACTCAAGTTGGGTAATTCGTGGAACAAATAGTGGTATAGTATTGATCAAACAAGTAAGTAAGCATGTTTAATATATTTTGTTTATGTTTCTTTGATTTGAGATTGTAGGATTGAGTATCCAAACACATGAAATCATAAGAAATAAAAAGATGATCAAGTTTGATGGTTTTAAAAGAAATTGGGTGTCTTGTCATAAAAGAAAATATGGAAACCTTTTGTACATAAATATTATTTTATAAATCAGTAAAATAATGAAATACATGAGATTTGATTATAGAAAATGGTTCCTTGATTATTAAAGATCATAAGGATATAAGAATCATGATTTTTGTGACTTTTGGTTTGAATCTGCTTGCTGACAGATTTTGTGTTTTAGATTGTAGATTGTATAACTTGATGATAAGCTGGTATTTCTATTGATTTTTGATAGTATGATTATTTACTTTGAATCTAGTTTTCAAAAAGTCAAGAATCATAATTTTTGGACTTTTTTTGACTAGTTTTTATTAATTTACAAAATCGGGTTGCAATCCTATTTGAATGAGAAATTTTCTGAGATGTGTTGTAAATCGTATAACTTGAGATTGAAAATAGATATGGGTGTTATTTCACTTCTAGAATGTTATAAATTGAAGTAGGAATCTAATCAAATTGGTCTTGCATCAATATGACAAATATGGAACTTTTGACAAATATTTGTGTACTATTTTGTTGAAATAGAGTTTGAAAATAGGTTGCTCTAGTGTATGAATATTTTGTGTGTTTCTGAGAATTGAAAAATTACAAGAAACATATATGTTGTACCTAATACTTGAAAGAATATGTGTGAATTATTTGGTAATTTAATCACAAGTTTTGGTTGGATGGAAAAATCAGTTTTAATGATTGAAAACTTGTTAAGGATGATTAGCATATTGGTTAGTAACAATAGTTGTAATTTGTAATAGATTGATTGTGGTAAATTGAATTTTGACTTTGTGGGTCAACTTAGAACTATTTGACTAAGTGGTTAGTCTTACTTATGAAGTATTGAAAGTGGTAGAAGTTAGACTTAGCCATAAGATTGTATGAAAATTGGCAAAGTATACATTAGTTGATTCTTATGATTAGGAACATAATGTAATCATTCTAAGTCTAGAAAATTGGTCAAAAGTCACCAACGGGTCGTCGGTCAATATTTTGGTCAAAGGTCAACATTTTGGTCAACGGTCAACAAAACTCAAATTTTAGTCTTCGGACATCGAGACTTGGACTTTTTAGTCAACGGTCAACAACTTGGACCTTTTAGTCAAAAGTCAAACGAAAAGTCAAACTTTGGTCAAAGTCAACAAAAAGTCAACTTTGGTCAAATTTCAAATAAACAATGGAATTGTTTGGATACTAAGGGTTCTAGGAATCTCTTAGCAAATACTTTTAGTGCTTGTATGATTTAGGCACTAGAACAACTTTGACTTAAGTAGTTGACTTTCAATTTGAACCTCGTTCGAGGTGAGTTTCACTACCCCACATTTTACTTACTCCTTTCCGGGGGAAAGCATGCAACATACAAAACTGTTTTGGATATTGTACTTTTTAATACCTCATAGGTACATAGTGCACTTAAACTGAAGTCCCCTATGCACATTGGACCATTAACAATTGTACATTGGCTCGGTAATGAAAGGTAGTACTACTGGGTTGACGAACCCCCTCGGGGCTCTCGGTTGAGGGAGTCGCCGGGCGTCTCATTTACTAGAAACACACTAGTCTTATATTAGACTCCGTGGGTGGCAAGCTAACTAACAAGTCAGCCTCAGTCACAATGGAACCTACACTAATGTAACATGATTGCTAGCCTAATTAACTAGCGGTATTACTAATGCATACAATATCCATGCTTTATTATTTACACTACTGTTTATTTAATAAGGGGTTTGTTTGACAAACTTGTTTATAAACTCAAACCTGTGAACTCACCAACCGTTGTGTTGACCCGTTTTAGCATGTCTTTCTCAGGTGTTTAAGGTGCACGTGCGAAGTTGAAATGAGTCCAGGATGCATGGATCCCAATAAGCATCGAATTATGCTGGGAGTCTTTAATGAAATGTTATATCTGGGCTTTTTGACACGCACTCTGGGTTTTTAAGTGTTTTCATAAATTATATGCTTCCGCAAATATAAAAACTTTATTGTGAATGTACTTACCTCATTACCTCATTTATAATGAGCAAATAATTTTTAAATATTTTCCAATATAAATTGGTTGTTCGTTATGACACATGGCTAGATCATGGTATGTCACGCGCCTCACGGTAAAACCCCGTTAGTCGAAAATTGAGGGTGTGACATCTGGTCCCTCCTACCACGGATATTATTAGGGTCCAGTCTCTCCTTACTTAAACCATACAATCATACATTCATACATACATATATATATATAATCATATCTTTTTATCACCCCTATACACATACACGTACTAAAAAAGTAGATGTATTAACCTATCACATAGAGTATGAACACAACCCCAAAATCATAACAGATAAATGGGGCAAGAAATTCACCTGGATCTTGTTTCTCTCAGAGTTAACGGTAACTCCTTTCTTCAACTCGACATGACTACCCGTGTAACAAGTATATGTATTAATCAACTATCCTTCTAAGTCCTACTATCGAATGGGTTCCCCGGATCGCAAGCGCATGGGTCCCTGGAATCGCATCGCATTGATTCTCAGAATCACATCACATGGATACCCAAAATCATATCGCATTGCATGGATCCCCGAGATCATCGTTAGCCCTTAATCGGATTCGCATATACTAGAATCGCATTCGCATTAATGTTAAATGCAATTCCTATCCTTGCGATTTGTGCTGGAGGTCCTTTTTCTATTTCAATCGTTTCCTTTAACCAAGTTCACTACTTTTTTGGTCCCTTTAACCTAGCTTACTGTCCTGTCAAGTTTCGTGCAAAACTGACTTCGTTTACCCGTCCTTTTTGGGAATCTAACCTTATCCTTATTAATTTAAACAACATTCATAACTCGTTTTTCTTTTTATTCTTTTTTTTTTTAAGTTTGTATCTTTCCTAATTACTATAAGCCAATCTAACACCCTATCGATTTTCATGGTAATCCAACATCAAATGCATAACCTTTATCTTGAAACATACCTTACGGATTCGGTTCGACTTTGGTCCGGGTTCAGTTCGACCTTGGTTCGAACTAGGGTGATGAACTTTGTATGCTTCTTTTTATTTAATGAAGATTGAATCACGAAAACTAATGTGTATTTAAAGGATGTTTCTTTCTACAGAAATCACAACTAACCTTTAAATTTATAAAACGGATTTTCCTAATGAAACTACACACAACCGGCAAGTGTACCGATCGTAAGTACTATAGAACTAAGGAAGTCCGAGTATCGAACACGAGGACACGTGACAACGTCTATGATTACTAACCCTAGAAAAGATTTTCCTAAGAATAATATTTTTAAATTGATTTTTAATTATTAAACTACTTAACCTAACTTACTTTAACCAAATTAAAAGACTAAACTTAAAAAGACTTCGTGAAACTTTGAAACTTAATTGCAATTGGAGAAAACGTCTACCTAGTTAAGAATTCTATTGAAGGTCTAATAGGTTAATGGAATGAATAATCTCACGACACCGGTATCTAAGGATGACACAACTAAGGTTCGCTCAAGAAAGCTAGATCACCTCTCGGTCTCACTAACAAACCCTAACTTACACTTAAATTGATTTTAAGAACAAACCGGGAAACGAATTGCTAAAGTGTTCTAATGTCGAATCACCTCTCGGTCTTACCGACATACAACCCTATTGGAAACGAATACTACGCAACCAAGGATAGAGGAACAATTTGGATTAAATTAAACTAGATCAACTAATCGCTCACCAATCCAAACTCGAGAAGAACCGAACCCGCTCTCGCGCGATTCTATTCCTAACATGTAAAAGCTATGAAACGAGTTTACTTCCTATCACCTTTAGGTCTCTAAGAAGGTGCCTACCCGCTGAATTTTACTAATTAACATACCCAACTAAACCCTACGGTTGATCATACCGCAAACACTCTCTAGACACAAAGTAAAGAGTCAAACAAGCAACAATCAATCAAAACTAATTCAATCAATCAAAGCAAGGGGTTTATGAGTATAATTAAATAAATCACAGCCAATAAACACAACCTAATTCAATATTAAACCAAACTTTCATTAACAAATCAAGTCATGATGATCAACAATCCATAAAACTTAGTAAAACCTAACAATATTCATCTAACCTAGGTAAAACTAACAAGTTTAGCCGAACATTAATTTTGGACAACAGCTAACAGTTAATGAAAACATCATAAAACTCAACCAAAACATAATTAAACTCATTCAATAATCAATATCAATCAAGCACAACTCAACCTTCAATTCAATTGCAAAACAATTAAAGTTAAAGATCAAAATCAACAAGTTATAAATCTTGAACATGGATGTATACTCAATGATTATGGTTGAGATTATTGATGAATATGAACCCTAGCTGTTGTACCAAGTCTCCTTTGATGATCTCCTTCCTCTCCTAGCCACCACAAAGCTTCCACACAGCTTTTTTCTTCCTTTCTTGGCTGCCAATTAAAAAAAAATGAATTTTCTTGGTGAAGGGGGTGTTAATTTCGGGATTTAGGGCTGGTTAGGGTTTATTTATTGTTGTTTATTATATTATAACACATATGGGCTTCACAAAATGAATATGGGTCGGGCCTTTAACTTTATTCTTCAATAATCGTGCATAAAAGGCCTCTAAATCTCTTTCAAAGCTCGGTTTCTTTCTCTTTAAACCCGTAATACATATTCATGTAAGATCATACTAAAAAAGTTAAAAACATTAAACATTAAATAAATAAGCGATTAAAACAATGATAAATGGTGCGGAAAACAAGTGTGTTTTACAACACATCAAAAACACCTTGCCTTCCCTTGGATCTCGGATCCGATTAAGAGAAAGGAGTATTTGTTTAAATACCCTAGGCTTGTAACATTTCGGTATTCCGTTTCTTTTTGTATTTTAATCATTACCCGACCTGGGTTCCGGTTCGGGTATTTTATCAATAAAGTTCGGGTATTTTTATCAATAAAGTTCGGTATTTGTTTAATTTTTTTTATTTTTGATTATAACTATAGGACATGTACAAAAACAACCCTTAACCAACTTTAATTCACTTTTGCATCCAACCTCGAAGATCAAGGACCAACTAGCAAAATAAACAAAAAATATTTTCCTCCTCTCTCTCCCTCTCACCACCTTCGAGATAACCTCCCCATCTTTCTTGAACCCTAATTCACAGACTAATAGACGAAATTGATGCAACCATATTATTCCTTACCATAAACCACGTCCACCGACACCCTAAACTTGGTAAAATATCACCAATTGACAGTTATGACTTGTCTATCAAGTCGCGGTTCATTCGATCCCGAAAACACTATAAGTACACGTCTAGGACGCAATTAAAAATGAACACACTCACCTCGACCTCGCGAATCAAAACCCTAACCTAATTACAGCTTACAAGGTCGTTAATATCAGTTTTGGTATAAATTTTGAGCCGCGGAACCCATCTCCTCGTTCACCCTCAATCCGTCACCATAACAGGTAATCAAAGTATGCTTTGAAATCGGTTTTAGCCCATAGACATTAACCCTAAATCAATTTTAATAAACCTTGAATGAATTAGACAATTTAAAATTTAGGGTTTATGGTTGAAAATGGGTTTTGTGGTTTACTGCGTATATTTAAGCAAACTAATATTTCTAACAAATCAACACACGCGTGTGCTGTTAACACTCTGGAACCGGTCCAGGCGCGGGTTTGAGCCTCATGGAACCGGTTTTTTTATTTATTTTTGTTATATCCTTTTAATCGATTTTATTTTTATGTTTATATATATACAACAACGAATAAACATTGTTTTGATGAACCGAACCCCGAAACAACTCTTTCCTTCTTGTAATTGTGTGTGTGTGTATGAGTACTTACTTTATACACACAAATAAATAAGATATATATGTATATTTTTTTACCAGTCTCGTTAACAAACCAAATTATATTATTAGATATTCAACTATTTCGTTTAACTTTCTGCTAATATGTAATGTTATTTATTCTACTTCTTAAACTTAAATGCAAATCAATAATTATCGTAATTAACTAATAGTAGTAATAATAATAATAACAATTATAATAATAATAATAATAACGTTAATAATCGTACAACCGTATGAATATAAGACTAATTACATATTAATAACCTTATCGAAACCCAAGGTCCATCATATTATATTGTCAATTATATTTAACTCACTTTACCATTAACAACTAGGAATAATTGTCGACAAATCTCGAGGAGCTTGACCGTTTTCATCATAGCTCTTTTTTTTATTATCTCGTCCTCGCTTATCTTACTCTTTAAGGTAATTAAATACACATCCCCCGTTTTACCGCTTACAACTTTGGGGGTGTTATGCGTTCAAAATCAACTTATTGTTTTCACTACAATTCCATTATATGCATAATTGTAATTGCTCGATTAGTTGTTACGTGTGAATATGACTATGTGTTTTTTTTATGTTGGTTGGTACCTCATCCTCATCCTTATCCTCATCCTCATTAGTATGATCATACGCCGTCGGAGTAAACCATTATTAATGCGATTCTGTTGAAAAGACAGCTTTTATTTATTGTTTACTAGTTGTAGCAATTTACGATTATTGCATGGAATTGTCATTTTAGTATTATATGTATTTCAAAAACTGTGGTTTGCTTGCTGAACTTTATGCTGACAAAAATATATAGTTTCACCCATGACGCATGTAGCTTTATTGGATGAATCAAGTATTGGAGTTTAGATGATACCTTAGGTTGCTTTGATGAATGAATAACACATTTATTTTAAGTTATTATTCCTTGAATATTTATTTGTAACGGTATTTTTTAGACCATGTTTGTGCTTTTGAAATTTGATATATGATAAATAACTTATATATTGACACGTGTATTTTACTTAGTGTCTTCTGGGCTATGATACAATGTTGTCACGCCACGGCATGTTCCGCCATAGGTTGGGGTGTGACAGATTGGAATTAGATCCGAAGGCTATAAGATAGGTGGGTAGACGTAACGACATAGTAGCATGCTTAGGGTTCCTATACGTATTCCTATACGTGCACCCTACTTGTTTAAATTTTTGTACATAGCTTAGCATAGTTTATCATATTCAAATTTACACAAAAGCACACACTTATTACGAGGCTATGCCTCACTCTCAAAAAAGTATTTATAATACTCTAGGATGATTTTTAATCGGAAAATTCCTTAAGAAATTCCACCTTTTTACTCCCCTCTCCTTGAGGATGATTCGTGGGACGGATATGTAGTAACTGTAAGAAGGACACACTTGTTTACCGAACCCTTGACACCAAGGCTTGCGAGCCTAAGGAAGTGCAATGCACATAAATCTCAATCAACCGCGAGACCTGGTTGCCTTTTTGGAGTGTTCGGTAAGGGTGTGAAACTTATTAAGCTGAAGCATATCACACCAAATGTACCCAAATCTACTAGCCTCATTGTATCAAACGTGGTCACGTGACGATCACATCCTTAATTTATAACCGAATTCACGGTGATCCATGGCTAAACTCGGTTTTTCCATATCGTGTTTTGTTGAACGAATGGTTGAAGTATGTATAATGGCGTGATTCCCGAACTACTTCAACCATCTACCTCAACACCTCCCCTCAAATCTGATTTTTGATTGATTTTTAATTGGTGTTAGATATTTTTCATTTGTTGGAAGGACCCATGGTGGTTCATGAAGCCCTAACCAACAAATGAATCCATGTATTTTAAATTAAGTTATGTTGTTATATGTATTTATTTTTCTCAAAATGTTAAAGATGATAAATTGTTATATAATCAAGTCTCGTAAGTAATGAAATTCTCAATCTCAACCACAATCACAACCTCAAATTATTAATAATATTCACAAGTATCATTTAATGCAAACTCATATAAATTCAAAATTACCCGAGCCTCACGAAATTTTACACATTTTACCTTTGCAATATGACTTCCCGTCTCATCAACCATAACCATCGCATCGGCACCTCTAGCCGTATCATGTCATCCCGCATCGCTAAGGGCATCGTGGAAGCCCTCCCAAAGATCATCTCTCAATTGAAAACTATGAATGCTTCTGTTAGTGCACGGTTTTGCATCTCGAGTCTTGGTATTTGATCATTATATTATATCTTAATATTTTATTATTTTTTAAGATTATATTAATATATTTTTTATTATTGATCATTTTACTAAATATCGGGGTTATTTATTATCAATTATGGCTGACAATATTGATCAAGATCCTCCTGCTGCTGAGACACAACAACAACAAGAAGAACAAGATCTACCATTACTCCCGGACGACAAAAAGCATAACCTTTGTGCTTTTGTTGGTACTGACTTTGCTGATGAGGTTGTTTTTGGGGAGATGTTGGCTTTCATACGTCACTCACGTATCAACTATGCTATCACAGTTGATCCTGAAGTTCTGGAATACTACTAGATATGTGGAGGCGGAAAATCACATTGCTGCTGAAGTGAATGAAAGACTAGTTGTGGTATCAACTGAGATTATTCAACGAAGGTTTGGGGATACTATGGATGACCCGAGTAAGTTCCACAAGTAATTGATTAGTGGGCTATTTAATCATTTGTTGTACACTGGTAATCTTGAGAGTTCCATGTATAACAAGGCGTACTTGTATCCCACATACAAGTACTTACTACATGTTCTTATACATTGCCTTGGTGGACGGAAATGAGGTTTTGATGAATGCCGTATCATGCTTCAATCGGCATTCCTCGCGTTAATTCTGAACAAAACATTCAACTTTTCTGAGATGATCTTCTATCATCTCAAAGAGAATTGTCTTGTAGAGAAACAACGCAAGAAATTCTTGATGTATCCCCGGTTTGTCCAACTTTTTGTTCAGGATGCGATTCGTGACTTGGTGATCGATCCTACGCTCCGACATGATAAATTAAAGTTGGATCACATGAAAGCAGATACAATGAGGAGGACGAAGCAGTATCGTCAAGATCCTCCACCAAGATTCAAGCGTTTGATTGGTCATGTATCCAATCCTGATTATGTATGTCCTCCTAATGATCACTTGATCCACGACGACTCGGATTCTGAGCGTGAAGAAGGACCCGGTGCAAACAATGATGATGATGCTGAAGATGATGATGAAGGTGGTGATGCTCACCAACGTCGTGTAGAGGTTGAGGCAGCTGCTATTGAAGCTGCTCAACGTAAAAGAAAAGGGAAAGAGTTGGCTGGTGAAGGGTCATCGAAGCATCGAGTGACTGCTAGAGCTAGTATTTCCTTTGGAGTTTAGCCTCCAAGGTCGTATGTTATTCAACGACCGGTGGTGCCACTTACTACTAGCACCCCGGAACTCACGTTGACGACCACACTCACATCTGACCCTAGGCTTGGTATGATTCAATAGTCTGTTTTATCTACATTGCCAAGGCCTACGACTGCTAAAATCGGTGGTTTCACCGACACCGACAATGATGCCACCACCACCTATGGGTATTCCATTTATGAAGCTTAATCGTCCTCAGGGTCCTGTCAGCCGATCCCTCCCTCGTTTCGTGCTATGACACAGAATCAACATATGAATATGCTCTGGAGATTACTTCATCTTTATGAAAATCAAATGTCTGCTGATCGTCTCAATCAAGAGCGTATGATGGTTAATCAGAAAAAGCTATTGAGGTATGTCTCTTTTTGCCAAAGAGAGACCAAAGCCCTTCGTGAGATTGTTACGTCTCAGGGGGTGAAAATTAAAGAACAAAGGGACATGATTCTGCAACTTACTTGCAAAGAAGATGAATTAAAGAAGCTCAGAAATGATGAAGGTCCTGATGAGTCAGGTGCTAGGGGAAGTGAGACGAAACAAACTCACAGCTCATCCTCCGGTGCAGGTACGAGCGGGGTAGCTGGTAATGTTTACAGTCAGTTGGTCGTTTATCAAGACTCAACGAATGTTAAGCCAATTGTGTCGATAAAGGCTAACAGTGCTATATTTATTGATGGTGAGGGGCTGATCAGAAGCATTGTGAATGCTGATGAGATTGAAATGGGACAGTTTGTGGATCGGTCCTTAACACGAGAGCAGATTTCTATACTGCTGGGTTTGAATGAAGATGAGCTGAACGTGTTAGAGACTAAGGATAATGTGGAAGTTGAGAATGACGAGGAAATCTTGAATGATCCAATGATTTAGATGAACAAGCCATTTATTTATGAAGATGAGGAGGTCGAGATTGAGGATGTGACGGCTGAGGAAGACCCTGATTTATTTCAACGATCGAACATTGATCAGGGTGCTCCTGTATTCACTGAAGAAAATTTCAAAGCAGCCGAAGATCAGTTTGAGAAAGTCTCAAAGGGCAAGAGTGTTGATACAAGGTTTGATTCGAATCCAGATCCATCTGTTGATGATATTCAAGGATGGTTTGCATATAGAGACAAGAGAGCACGTAAGATTATTAATGCATATAGGTATGTTGACAAAGAACTGAATGTAGAAGCTGTTGTTGGTGCTCAAGCCAATCAGATGACTTCCTTTAAAGCTATGTCTTAAGTAAGAGGTGACAATATTTCATGGCTTTATGATTCTTATTTTAAGGTCTGTATCGTTAAATTTGAGAATGGCGTCCAGTACTATGAAAAGATTACTGATGTTCTCTCATTACCGCGTTGGGATGTTCGTACCCTCGCGTGTCGACCTTTCATAAACCGTGGTGAGAATCACCAAGCAAATTGGTTCCACCAACATTTGCTGTTCGAGGTGAACCACGGGTTTAAATTCTTTAAGCTACAGATACCAACCCATAAACTTATTGATGAGATTGATCCAAGGACGGGTTGAAGGAAGCTCGTGCTTAAAGTAAAGCCGCCAAAGAGTATGAAGCGCATTCCAGTAAAGACGCTGAATCAACATATGTATTTATCTTTCAACCGCTGGTATTATGACAATCGTACTGGCGAGGCCGTTATTGTGTTGGGAATGGGCTTAAAGACCGAGCTGATTAAGATTATTGATTTGATGTGGCTTGCGAACCTGATTGAGACCGACAATGATGTGCTGTTCAGGAATAAGATATTAATCGAGCGTCGTGAAGACTATGACCGAGCAATGCAATTTCAACTTGTTGTTCGTGTATGTTATGAGCATGGGATTCAAATGGTAGACGAAGCGTTTCAAATAATTTAAAGACAAAGAGCTCAACACGAGAGGGTGTCTGTTAGTGCACGGTTTTGCGTCTCGAGTATTAATATTTATCATTTTATTATTATAATGTAAATGTTGTTATTATTATTATTGACTAGTTCATTAAAGTCAGTCTAGTTCGTTAAGGATGTTTAACGAACTAGACGGTTAAGTTAATGTTCCTTCCAATTCGTTAAGGATGTTTAACGAATGAGAGTTTAGTTCGTTATGTTTATTATTTGTAATGTAATGTAATGTAACGAAGTGGAAGCTAGTTCGTTACAGAATTTTTAACGAACTAGACGCATCTTCTATGTATAGAGGTTTACTCCTCTGTTAATTTAAGTTTTAGGAATTAAAGTATCCATACTCTGTCCAATTCTCTCTCGATCCAGAACTTCGTTTAATCTATTACATATTACAACTAATACTAATAATATAACATATATATATATATACAACTAATATCTATCAAAAGTAATCAATATGAACTAGATCCTTGTTAATCGTATTCGTATCTTAGATCTCAGATCTTAGGCGTTCTCAGCTTCGACATCATCCACAATTCCGAGCCTAATTGCTTGCTCCATAAAGCAATTCAAGAGTTCTAACCCGCCCAAATACTTCGGTATCGACGGTGCTACCATTCTCCTCCAATGGTTCGAAGAAATGAAGAACGTGTTCCTCCATTGTGAATGTCCCGAGGACAAGAAAAACACTTACTCCTCGAGCGTACTCAAGAAGAATGCCCTCAATTGGTGGAACGGTGAGAAGCGCATGCTTGGCGCCGAGGTTGCTATGGCCTTGCCATGGGATGACCTCAAGAAACTCATGCTCAAGAAGTTTTGCCCGAAACATGAATTTTTGAATTTGGAAGAGGAGTTTTGGAATTTGAAACAAGAAAGTGGTAAATACACCATATACAACGATCCTTTCCATGAACTGAGCCTTCTAATCCCCCACATGGTCACTCCCCTTTAACATTCAATCGACACGTATATCTCGGATTTGCCTATGCAAATCCAAGATTCCGTCATAAGTCCTGACCCTCAACCCTCCATGATGCCATCACTGTAGCCGGTACCCTCACCGAGAACCACGTTAAGGCCGAGACCTTGAAGAGTAAGAGTTCTAAGAAACCCCCAATGATAAGCCCACACTTGATCCCACGAAGGAATCTAAGCATGAATCCTCTAAGCCCGAATCCTCCAAGAATAACAACCATAACAACTCATCCCACTACCGCATTAACAAGAGAACACCCAACTCCCATACTTATGTCTTAGCCCAACCACAAGCCCAACAAGTCCCTCAAAACAAGAAGCCCTACACAGGCCCACACCCGTATTGCAATACTTGCCAACGCTACCACCCGGCCCGAGCCACTTGTCGGGTGTGCACCAATTGCCACCGATTCGGCCACCTCACCCAATGTTGTCGAGAAGCATCTCGTGTTCAAGCCTCTCCACCGCGGTTCACACCGACAAACTAACCCAACTGATCCATCCCTCGTGCTCCAATCATTAACCCCGTTAGGGCTTGCTACAGTTTCGGTGACCCAAATCACCTCCGTAACGCGTGTCCTCGACTCGCTCAAGCCCACTAATCCTATGTTTCACCACAACCCTACTGCACCTCCTAAGCCTAACAAGTGCAAGCTTACCAACCCCAAATACCCCAAACCATTGTTTTCATCGACAATATCTTGATATACTCTAAATCCGAGACCAAACATGAAGAACATTTGCACGCCATTCTCGACTTGTTATGAACGGAACAACTTTATGCTAAGTTCTCGAAATGTGAATTTTGGCTAAATAAAGTTCAATTCATGGGCCACATCATCAATAACAAGGGTATTCATGTTGATCCTGCTAAAATTGAGGCCGTTAAAATTGGAACACCCCGTCCTCTCCAATGGAGGTTCGTTCATTTCTTGGTTTAGCGGGGTATTACCGTCGTTTTATCCGCAACTTTTCGAAGATTGCTTCACCCCTTGCAACACTAACCGACAAAGGGAAAGTTTACGAATCCTTGCTTTTCGCGAGGGAAACGATGATTTTGTTGTCTTTTGTGATGCTTCTATTCAAGGTATTGGTTGTGTTATTATGCAACGAGATAAGCTCATTGCTTAAGCTTCGCGTCAACTCAAGGTGCACGAGAAAAATTACACGACGCACGACCTCGAACTTGGTGCGGTCGTGTTCACCTTGAAAATTTGGAGACACTACCTTTACGGCACAAAATGTGTGGTCTTCACCGACCATAAAAGTTTACAACACATTTTCGACCAAAAGTACCTCAATATGAGACAAAGATGATTGGCCGAATTGTTAAGCGATTATGATTGCAAAATTCGCTACCACCCCGGGAAAGCGAATGTCGTGGCCGATGCTCTTAGTCATAAAAGTCATATTAAATCCGTCTTGCTCCATTGTGTCACCATCTAATCTGACCTCCAATACCGCATCTTCAACGCACAACACGTCTCCGTCACCGAGGGTAACTTACACAAAGAGATGTCGTGTGGCGCCTAACTCCAACTTGAAACCAAATGTAATGGATTACTCTATTATTTGGACCGTTTGTGGTTCCCGATCGTGACGGTCTTCGCATGTTCATCCTCGATGAAGCTCATAAGTCACGATACTCTATTCATCCCGGTGTAGAAAAAATGTATGCCAATAATCGTTCTATGTTTTGGTGGCTGAGAATGAAGAAAGATATCGTGGTATATGTATCTAAATGCCTCACTTTCTCTAAGGTTAAAGCCGAGCATTAAAAGCCGTTTGGTTTGCTCGAGCAACCTCCGATTCCCGTTTGGAAATGGGAAGACATAACCATGGATTTCGTTACTAAACTCCCTACTACTCAAAGCCGCAATGATAGTATTTGGGTGATTGTTGATTGTTTGATCAAGTCAGCTCATTTCATACCGTTCCGTGAAAAGTCCTCCGTAAGAGAATTAGCCCGACTCTATGTCAGGAACTCCATTTTCCGCCATGGAAGGCCTTTGACCATTATTTCCAATCGTGATGGTCGGTTTACCTCTCATTTTTAAAGATCGTTGCAAACCGCTCTGGGTACCCGTATTGATCTAAACACCGGTTATCACCCAGAAACCTATGGTCAATCCGAGAGAACGATCCTAACTCTCAAAAATATGATCCGCTCTTGCATACTAGACTTTGGTGGGAATTGGGATACTCACTTACCACTAGCAGAGTTTTCCTACAATAATAGTTTTTACACTAGTATTGGCATGATACCTTTCGAAGCTCTCTATGGCCAAAAATGTCGTTCCCCGATTTGTTGGAACAAGGTTGGTGAATTACAAATAACCAGTCCCGAGCTTGTTCAAGAAACTTCCGATCGAATCGTTCGTATTCATCAAAATCTTCTTGCCGCTCGTAGCCGTCAAAAGAGCTACGCTGATAAGCGCCGTAGACCTCTCGAGTTCAATGTTGGTGATTGAGTTCTCCTTACAGTATCTCAGTGGAAAGGGGTAGTTCGTTTTGGAAAATGGAATAAACTATCTCCTCGTTTTGTTGGCCCGTTTGAAATCGTTGAAAGGGTTGGTAGAGTTGCTTATCGTCTCGATCTACCCGATAAGCTCTCCAATGTGCTTCCAAATTTTCATGTCTCTCTCGAATCTTAAAAAGTTCTTAGTTGAAGGGAATCTCCACAAAGCCTTCGACGAAGTACGATTTGATGAATCCATGCGCGCTATCGAGAAACCTGTTGAAGTCGTGGTTCATATGGACAAAGAAACCAAGCATAGTCGTATTCCGTTTGTCAAAGTTTGTTGGAAATCTAAACATGGTCCCGAGTTCACTTGGGAACATGAAGACCAAATGATGACTAAGTACCCGCACCTCTTCGTTACGGCTTAATCCCTAATTTTGGGATGAAATTTCCAAAAGTATGGAATGTTGTAACATTTCGGGTTTCTGTTTCTTTTTGAATTTTTTATCATTACCCCACCCGGGTTCTGGTTCGGGTATTTTATCAATAAAGTTCGGTAGTTGTTTGATTGTTTTTATTTTTGATTAAACTATAAGACATGTACAAAAACAACCCAACTTAGTTCACTTTTGCATCCAACCTCGA
Source organism: Bidens hawaiensis (assembly GCF_021521415.1). Classification (NCBI taxonomy): domain Eukaryota; kingdom Viridiplantae; phylum Streptophyta; class Magnoliopsida; order Asterales; family Asteraceae; genus Bidens; species Bidens hawaiensis. Next base: position 147,732 of record NW_027496813.1, read on the forward strand.
AGATCAAGGACCAAATAGCAAAATAAACAAAAAAATATTTTCATCCTCTCTCTCCCTCTCACCACCGTCGACATACCCCACAATCTTTCTTGAACCTTAATTCACGGACTAATTGATGAAATTAATGCAACCATATTATTCCTTACCATAAACCACGTCCACCGACACCCTAAACTTGGTAAATTATCACCAATTAATAGATATGACTTGTCTATCAAGTCGCGGATCATTCGATCCCCAAAACACTATAAATACACGTCTAGAATGCAATTAAAACTGCACACACACTCACCTCGACCTCGCGATTCAAAAACCTTACCTGATTTCAACATACAAGTTCGTTAATATCAGTTTTGGTATAAATGCTTAGCCGCGGTACCCATCTCCTCATTCACCCTCAATCTATCACCATAATAGGTAATTAAAGTACCATTTGAAATTGGTTTTAGCCCAGAAACATTAACCCTAAATCAATTTTAACAAACCTTGAACGAACTGGACAATTTAAATTCTAGGGTTTATGGTTGAAATTGGGTTTTGTGGTTAACTGCTTATATTTAAGCAAACTAATATTTCTTACAAATATACACACCAGTCCAATGGCTGGTGCGTGTGCTGTTAAACCAGTCCAGGCGTGGGTTCGAGCCTCTTGGACCCGGTTTTTGTTATTTATTTTTGTTAAATCCTTTTAATCAATTTTATTTTTATGTTTATATATACACAACAACGAATAAACATTGTTTTGATGAGCCGAACCCCGAAAAAACTCTTTTCTTCTTGTAATTATGTGTGTGTATATATATGACTATTTACTTTATACACATAGATAAATAAGATGTATATGTATATTCTTTTTACGAGTCTCGTTAACAAACCAAACTATTTTATTAGATATTCAAATATTTCATTTAACTTTCCGCTAATATGTAATGTTATTTATTCTACTACTCAAACTTAAATGCAAATCAATAATTATGGTAATAATAATAATAATAATAATAATAATAATAATAATAATAATAATAATAATAATAATTATTATTATTATTATTATTATTATTATTATTATTATTATTATTATTATTATTATTATTATTATTATTATTATTATTATTATTATTATTATTATTATAACGTTAATAATCGCACAACCGTATGAATATAAGACTAATTACATATTAATAACCTTAAAGAACCCAAGATCCGTCATATTATTTTGTCATTTATATTTAACTCACTTTATTATTAACAACTAGGAATAATTGTCGGCAAACCTTGAGGAGCTTGACCGTTTTCATTGCAGCTCTTTTTTTTATTCTCTCGTTTTCGCTTATCTACTCTATAAGGTAAGTAAATACGCATCCTCGTTTTACCGCTTTACAATTTTGGGGGCGTTATGCGTTCAAAATCAACTTATTGTTTTCACTAAAATTCCGGTATACGCATAATTGTAATTGCTCGATTAGTTGTTACGTGCGAATATGACTATGTGTTTACTTTATGTTGGTTGGTACCTCATCCTCATCCTCATCCTCATCCTCATTAGTATGATCATACGCCGTCGGAGTAAACCTTTATCATTGTGATTCGGTTGAAAAGAAAACTTTTATTTATTGTTTACTAGTTTTAGTAATTTACGATTACTGCACGAAATTGTCATATTATTATTACATGTATTTCAAAAACTATGGTTTTCTAGCTCAACTTTATGTTGACAAAAATATATATTTTCACGCATGACGCGGGTAGCTTTATTGGATGAAATAAGTATTGGTGTTTTATGATACCTTAGGTTTCTTTGATGAATGAAGAACACATTTATTTTAAGTTATGTATGATTTGAATATTTATTTGCAATAGTATTTTTGAGACAATGTTTGTACTTTTGAAATTTCAAATATGAATGAATAATTTAGATATTGACACATGTATTTTACTTAAAGTCTTCTGAGCTATGATACAATGTTGTCGCGCCCCGACATGTTTCGCCGTAGGTTGGGGTGTGACAGCCATTACCATCCTTAGGTCCATCATTTATTTTCTAAGTCTACCACCCAACTTATTATTATTTAACCTAATTAAATAATAAATCATAATTAAATTAACAAAATTCTTGTATTTATTATTTTAAAAGTTGGATGTTACAAGTCTACCCTCCTTAAAAGAGGTTTCTTCCCCGAAACCTAGCTATCACAAAAAAAGCTCGGGTAAAACTTGCGTATCTCCTCTTCGACTTCCCAAGTAGCATCTAATCCCTTACAGTGCTTCCATATCACCTTCACTAAAGGAATAAACTTACGACGAAGCTTCTAAATCTTTATATCAACTATTTCTATGGTTGTTTGATATAGTTTAATCGTTCATCAACCTTGATGTCTTCTAATGGCACATGCGATGTGTCATCAGCTATACATTTCCTCAACTGAGAAACGGGAAGAGTAGAGTGAATTCCTTCCAATTCTTCTGGTTTGACTTTCAAAATATAACTACTCAAGAATTATTATTATTTGTCTTTTGTGATCCAATCCCCATATAATTTTTATTTTCTGTCATTGCGCATAATGATCGTTTCCATGATGACAACCCAAACGACATTCATGGAGGCGTATCATCCTTCATAATCGGCTCGTTTATGTTCGGTATATGAATTTTATGAATAAAAGTCAACTTTGATTTTTTACAAACTAATAATCTAGAAAAAACATTTTTTAACATACTACTTCATCTTTTTTCAAATAATGTTAGGCACAAACCCGACTCAATTGTCCGACAAAAAATGAACCACTCGTTAAACTAGTTTTCTTAATTAATTGTTCGGTTGGAACAAACCGGACTCGTCTAAATTAATTAATAATTATTTTAACCCATTATTTTACTAAGACTAAAATAAATTAAATTAACAAATCAAATAACCAAAAAAAATTTTAAATAAACCCAAATTATTTTTTCTTTATAATTTGCTTTGGCATAAACAGAGCGTCCTCGCCCAATTATTTCCTTTTTGTAAATTCTTTTAAAGCCTAGCTATTTATTTATCTAGGGTCGTTCATTGAACCAAACGTTGTTGGTTCACCTGCTTAAAGGCATTTTTCGCTCACGGCTCACTTACTTAACATGTGAGTTTTTCATAGCCTCTCTTAACGCTTTTAAAATTTTGGGGTGTAGCACGTCACCACTTTTATCTCGTTAGTTGTACGTTTGCTTACAAACCGATCCGCATTTATCGTTCATGTTAATATTATTCCAGAATATTGTTTATGATTATACGTGAGTTATGTGCAACGTGTTTACAATTTTTATGGTGGAAGTTAAGCAAACGCATACACATAGTGGGAGGGTCCGACGGAACATACATGCACCGTCTAACGTTACGAATTCGGTTGTTTATGTAAGGTGGGTCTCATTTCCTCGACTTCTACGGCTTCGGCTAAATGAATGGGAGGATGACACTATTTAATTTCATTTACATTATGTTTGAATTTATATTGCATGACGATCGTTTAATCACTCGTTATATATATATATATATAGGGGATGGATCTTGCGAGAAGTAATATTATCACGAGAAGCGCGAGAAGTAAATCTCAACCATTGATTACAAAGATCAATGGTTTATGTTAAAACATGTCAATTTAGTAAATATAAATAACTTTTAACCAGATTTTTATTGCTTGGAAGGGCTAAAAAGTCATTAGTGTGTAGCTATCAAAAAGAAACGATTGGAGTATCCCTGGATTCACTCAGTAATTCCTCCACACAAATCAAGACATAAAATCCTCTTCTAATATCCAACTGATACACACAATCGACCAAATTAAAGTCGATCGATTTGTATTCCTTAAGTATAAGAAGCAATCGGTCATATGTGCATTGAACGAAATTGGTTTTGAAGCTGAATTGGGGGTTTTATCGTATGTTAGAGGGATCGAACCCTGCATAGGGTGTTGAAGGTATGTTTGGCGATTATAGGTTTTGTTGTTTTTTTAGTAAATGTAGGTTATTAAATTAATAATGAAAGCATGTTTAACGAGTTCTGATGTAGTTATTCATAGTTCAATACACCACATATTTTTGTTGTAATTATTTTGTTTAGTGGGTGTGGTAGTTAGTTTTGATAAGACATATAGTGAAAACAATTCTGAAACCTGGGTGTTGTGATGTTTTATACAAATTGATAAGTTTTTTTATGTGTATATGTTTAGGTTGTGTAGGCAAACAATAAGTAACGTATGGAGTCCCTTGTTTCATTCCCAAGCTGCTTGTCATTAACCCTAGTGCAAAATTCGACCCTTCATCTGAAATTGATAACTAAATCGACGAATTTAACTAGAATGATTCTACAATTTTTCATCGTTGTTGTTAATCACGATGGTTTGCAGCCTAATTTGGGTTTTTTTTACATCGACCTAACCTACACAATGATTCAAGGTATGTAGGATAATTACATGTGTTTGTTTCAATCAAAGTATAAAATACTAGTGTAGGAGTTAATAATTGTAGATATTAGATGATGTACGTTGTTAATTTTGCCTATTTAGCTTGTTTTATGAGTATGTTTTTTTTTTTTTGCATTCGTGTTGTTTTGGTAAAGAAAGGTATAAAAAAACCCTACTAACTATATTATATATTGTGGGTTATTATTTGGATGTTTGGTTATTACTCTAATTTTTTGGTGTAGGTGTCACACCCGGCCCTGAGCGGCGGAAACAGCCGGGCGCGCGCGAGTGGGGATTGATAATTAAGCACGGGCCATTGCAAACATTCAAAGATTTTCATTGCGTAAGAAATGTTTAATACATTACATTGTTTAAAAGTTACATAAAAACATCCAAGTATAAAACTGAAGATTTCCTCGCCATATCCCCTTGCGCGGCGGGTAACCGTGCGCATCGAGGGGATAATGTTCCTATCTCTAGACACTGTGACCCGTGTTCCTAAGTGCGTGTGTGATTTTTCTTTTGAAAATATTCTTTGAAAAATTTTTCATGCGATTCCCCAAAGGTTATAGTCTAGGTTAAAAACTTCTTTTCCTAGTTCGCTATAACCAGTGCTCTGAGTACATGCGCTAAGTTTGTTATATTTTCTTTTTATGAAAAGAATGCCTCCAACCAGAGCCAAGGGAATTACCATGACACCCGAGGAGCTCGCAGAAATAATCGCGCAGGCGATTGCAACGCATGAGGCCAGCAAGGCCGAATCTAGTCAGGGTCGCCAAGAGAACGAGACCCCAGAACCCGAATCAGGAGCCTTGGACAAAGGATGCTCCTATAAAACATTCATGGCCTGTAGGCCTTGGCCGTTCAAAGGCACCGAAGGAGCCATTGGGCTCTACAATTGGATTGACAAGATGGAGACAGTTCTCTCCATCAGCGGATGTAGTGAAAACCAGAAGGTCCTTTACGCGACCTGTATGTTCCAAGAAGCAGCTTCATCTTGGTGGAAGCTTCAAGTGAAAACATTGGGGAGAGAAGTTGCTCTCCACAAGACCTGGGAAGAATTGAAAGAAATGATGATGAGAAAGTTCTGCTCTCGCGCAGAAATTCAGAGCTTGCAACAAGAATTCTGGAACCACACCATGGTAGGAACGGATATCGATGCCTACACCAATCGTTTCAACGAGCTTTGCCAACTGGTGCCAGACATGGCAAACACAGAAGAAAAGAAAATCGAGAGGTACATCTTTGGGTTACCTCCTGTCGTTAGAGTCCCGCTCAACGCCGCCGCGACAAGTCGAGTTTCGTATTGATTTGGTCCCAGGAGCTGCGCCAGTAGCTCGAGCGCCTTATCGCTTAGCTCCATCTGAGATGCAAGAGCTATCCAATCAGTTACAGGAACTATTGGATAAGGGTTTCATACGCCCAAGCTTTTCACCTTGGGGAGCTCCAGTACTGTTTGTAAAGAAGAAAGATGGTTCGTTCAGAATGTGTATTGACTACAGGGAGCTGAACAAGCTGACAGTCAAAAATCGGTACCCCTTACCGAGGATTGACGACTTATTTGACCAGTTGCAGGGATCCAGTTATTATTCGAAGATAGATCTACGGTCAGGATACCACCAACTTAGGGTCCATGAGGAAGACGCGCCAAAGACAGCCTTCCGAACCAGATATGGCCATTATGAGTTCTTAGTGATGCCTTTCGGGCTAACTAATGCGCCGGCTATATTCATGGATCTGATGAACCGTGTGTGCAAACCATACTTGGACAAGTTTGTGATTGTGTTTATAGATGATATATTGATTTACTCTCGAACCAAGGCCGAGCATGAGCAACACCTGAGAATGATTTTGGAATTGTTAAGGAAAGAAAAGTTGTATGCGAAGTTTTCCAAGTGCGAGTTCTGGCTTAGAGAAGTTCACTTTCTCGGTCACGTTGTTAACGAGAAAGGAATTCACGTCGATCCTTCTAAGGTTAAAGCCATCGAAAACTGGGAAGCGCCAAAAACCTCAACTGAGGTGAGGCAATTCCTTGGGCTAGCTGGCTACTATCGACGCTTCATTGAGAACTTCTCCAAGATAGCTCTACCTCTGACCGCGCTAACTCAGAAAGACAGGATGTTTGTTTGGGGCGAAAACCAGGAAGCAGCGTTTCAAATGTTGAAGCAGAAGTTATGTAGTGCGCCAATTCTATCTCTGCCCGAGGGGACAGATGACATCGTTGTTTACTGCGACGCTTCACATCAGGGACTTGGATGTGTCCTTATGCAGCGAGACAAAGTCATAGCGTATGCCTCGCGCCAACTTAAGACCAATGAGAAGAACTACACAACGCATGATTTAGAACTTGGAGCTGTTGTCTTCGCGCTAAAGATTTGGCGCCATTACCTCTACGGTACGAAATGTGTAATCTTTACGGATCATAAGAGCCTCCAACATATATTCGATCAGAAGGAATTAAACATGAGGCAACGAAGATGGGTTGAAATGTTGAATGACTATGATTGCGAGATCAAGTATCATCCGGGGAAAGCGAATGTGGTAGCAGACGCGCTAAGCAGAAAGGAGCGAATAAAAACGCTACGAGTCAAGGCTCTAAGATTGACCATTCACGCAGATCTCGCTACTCGCATCCGAGAAGCTCAGCAAGAAGCCTTGAAACCAGAGTTTATTAAAAATGAATGCCTTGGAGGTATGGTTAAAAGTTTGGAACTGAAAGAGAACGGCAATCTATATTTCGCTAACCGCATATGGGTCCCTCTCAAGGGAGGATTGCGCGAGCAAGTTTTAAACGAAGCTCACAAGACGCGGTATTCCGTACATCCTGGCGCAGACAAGATGTACCAAGATGTTAAAATGTTGTATTGGTGGCCCAATCTTAAAGGCGCCATCGCGACGTATGTCAGTAAGTGCCTGACGTGTTCGAAGGTAAAGGCTGAATACCAGAAACCATCGGGGTTGCTTCAGCAGCCAGAAATTCCCATGTGGAAGTGGGAACAAATCTCTATGGACTTCATCACCAAACTACCAAGGACACCTGGGGGTTATGACACGATATGGGTTATTGTAGATCGGCTAACTAAGTCAGCGCACTTCCTGCCGATTAAAGAAACTGATAAAATGGAAAAGTTAGCCCGACTATATATTCGAGAAGTAGTTTCAAAACATGGAGTCCCAGTGTCCATCATTTCTGATAGAGATAGTCGGTTCACCTCAAGGTTTTGGAGATCATTACAAGAGGGGTTAGGTACTCGACTGGACATGAGTACGGCTTATCATCCTCAAACGGATGGACAAAGCGAACGAACGATCCAGACATTGGAAGATATGCTGCGCGCGTGCGCGATCGATTTTGGAGGTAGTTGGGATACCCACCTCCCGTTGGTTGAATTTTCTTACAATAACAGTTATCACACAAGCATTAAGGCTGCGCCGTTCGAAGCTTTATATGGGCGCAAGTGTAGATCCCCACTGTGTTGGGCTGAAATGGGCGACAAGCAAATGACTGGTCCAGAAGTGATCCAAGAAACAACAGACAAGATTTTTCAGATAAGGGATCGCCTTAAGGCAGCACGCGACAGACAGAAAAGTTATGCTGATATGAGAAGGAAACCGTTGGAGTTTCAAGTAGGGGATAAAGTACTTTTGAAAGTCTCTCCATGGAAGGGAGTCCCCCGTTTCGGTAAGCGAGGAAAGCTAAATCCGCGCTACATTGGACCTTTTGAGATCCTGGAGAGGATCGGTCCAGTTGCTTATAAACTCCGTCTACCCGCCGAACTCAGTGGAGTTCATGATACGTTTCATGTATCCAACCTCAAGAAATGTTTATCTGACGAAACGTTGATTATACCGATGGAAGAAATTCATATTGACAAACAGCTGCACTTCGTAGAAGAACCTATAGCAGTAACCGATTGGAAAGAACAAAGGTTGCGCAGAAGCAGAATCAAGTTGGTAAAAGTTCAATGGAACTCAAGGCGTGGGCCTGAATTCACTTGGGAAAGAGAAGATCAGATGCGCATGAAATACCCACACCTCTTTCAGAACATGGCTTCTGCCAGCAACGTCTCCTAAATTTCGGGACGAAATTCGTTTAACGAGGGGAGAATGTGACACCCGGTAAATTCCCCAATCCCTTAAACTAAGTAATCAACCTAATAATTAGGTGATTGTAAATATTATGCGCGCCATGTTAGTCAGCGCGTGCATTTGTTATGTGCGCCCTGCGCGAGCGCGCTATGTTAAGAATCAGCGCGGGCACATTATGTGCGCCCGGCGCGAGCATATGTTAGAATCAGCGCGGGCATTTGTTTGCCCTGCGCGAGCGCGCCATGTTAGTCAGCGCGTGCATGTTATATGCGCCATGCGCGAGCGCACCATGTTAAGAACCAGCGTGGGCATATGTTATATGCGCCATGCGTGAATGTTTTGGCTTTATGTTTTCATGTAACTTAACGTTGTCTAATGGGTTGACCGTCACGCATGATGCTAAGGCGGGTGCACCCTAAATCGTTTATGCGCGTGCGGAAGGGAACTAACCTCCCCGCATGGCGGGAACATTGAGAGCTAGTTTGTCTGAAGCTCCAGGATGGAATTGACTTCAACATGACTGATCACTATGTTGAAATACCAAGACCACCTGGAGAATCTACAAATGAAACTCAAATGTCCCTAACTGCGAGAAGGTTACGCACCTACCCGCAGCAAAGAAATGTTCTACACGCAGAAAGCTATGCGCACCAAGTTATACGCGCAGAACACTTAGTCAAAATGTTCAGATTTACGGAAATTGTTCCCGCCCAAAAGAAAACAGTAACGTGTTTCAGAAAATTTCTACTTTTTACTGTGCACTGGCAAAAGCACACTGTAGCATGAACAGTCAACTATCAGCCACCCTACTTTCACCAACCACAGACCTGCATGTCCTGCAAAAATCAGAATCTTTCACCCACTCCTCCACTTTTGAATAAATAATAATACTTTCCATACTTTATCATCATCACACCTAGATATGAAAAGATTACAATCCCCTAAATCAAGGGATTGTGTTCCATTGAATTTGCCTATAAATATGTAACCTAAAATTATCACTCAACACACTTCAAACTTCTCTCTTAAAACTGCAAATCTGCCCTGAATCATCTCCCAAGCATCTATTTTGATTTTCAATTCCGTTCCTGTTACAAGGTAAGCCGAGATTATAACCTTGAGATCTACTTTCCGACCCATATATCTTGATCTTAATATACATATTTGTTATTTAATCGTATTCTAGACCTTCGATTCCGAGGCCAACACCAAGAAAACCCGAATCTCGATTAATTCCATAACAAGAACCACAGGTGAGTCTCACAGCCCCTATTTTCACTGTTTTCACTATTTTTAAACTGTTTTCGGGGCGAGGGACACGTACTTAAATAATGATTTATCATGGTATACTTACAAGCTATGCAAGCGATTTTGTGTTTAAGTTATGTTTCATGATGAGCAATGCGAATGGTTATCTAAGGTTTTCGATGTATGTGCGCTAGCACTCGAGTAAGTGATCACTTTACCATTGGAACTCTAAGGGTAGGGACTGCTGGTTTGATCCACCCACTCGTAGGGGTCGCACCTCTTTGCATGGACGAGTGCCTAGTATGGTCATGGGGCAGTACTATGGGTTTGAGCCCGCTCGTAGGGGTCGCGCCTCTTTGCATGGACGAGCGCCTTGTTTTCCGGCACAACGTCCGCGCGTAACCCGCGGGACGGTAATATGTTATTTTAGCTCGTAGTGGCAGCGCCACTTTGCATAGACGAGCACGGTTTTTCAGAAGTGTCCGCGCGTAACCCGCGGGACGATATTACATTGTTTTAGCTCGTAGTGGCAGCGCCACTTTGCATGGACGAGCACATTTTCCTGAAACGTTCGCGCGTAACCCGCGGGACGGTATTACTTATGTTTAGCTCGTAGTGGCAGCGCCACTTTGCATAGACGAGCACAGTTCCCAGAAATGTTCGCGCGTAACCCGCGGAACGATTTTACCAGAATATATTGATAGAGCTATGTTTTACCAAGCATGTGTTTTAATGAGGCTAACAGAATTATGTTTCAGAATGATTATGATGCAATACGATTTATCAAGTTACTAAAACTTGTGAACTCACTCAGTTTATACTGATTCAAATGTTTTTACGTGTCTTTCAGGAGATAACTAGGTAGCGCATGGAGTCACACTTAGAGCACCACACGCTGAACATCTAAAACAAGCTTTTTGGAAGATTTTGGTTTTTGCAGGACATGCAGGTCTGTGGTTGGTGAAAGTAGGGTGGCTGATAGTTGACTGTTCATGCTACAGTGTGCTTTTGCCAGTGCACAGTAAAAAGTAGAAATTTTCTGAAACACGTTACTGTTTTCTTTTGGGCGGGAACAATTTCCGTAAATCTGAACATTTTGACTAAGTGTTCTGCGCGTATAACTTGGTGCGCATAGCTTTCTGCGTGTAGAACATTTCTTTGCTGCGGGTAGGTGCGTAACCTTCTCGCAGTTAGGGACATTTGAGTTTCATTTGTAGATTCTCCAGGTGGTCTTGGTATTTCAACATAGTGATCAGTCATGTTGAAGTCAATTCCATCCTGGAGCTTCAGACAAACTAGCTCTCAATGTTCCCGCCATGCGGGGAGGTTAGTTCCCTTCCGCACGCGCATAAACGATTTAGGGTGCACCCGCCTTAGCATCATGCGTGACGGTCAACCCATTAGACAACGTTAAGTTACATGAAAACATAAAGCCAAAACATTCACGCATGGCGCATATAACATATGCCCACGCTGGTTCTTAACATGGTGCGCTCGCGCATGGCGCATATAACATGCACGCGCTGACTAACATGGCGCGCTCGCGCAGGGCAAACAAATGCCCGCGCTGATTCTAACATATGCTCGCGCCGGGCGCACATAATGTGCCCGCGCTGATTCTTAACATAGCGCGCTCGCGCAGGGCGCACATAACAAATGCACGCGCTGACTAACATGGCGCGCATAATATTTACAATCACCTAATTATTAGGTTGATTACTTAGTTTAAGGGATTGGGGAATTTACCGGGTGTCACAGTAGGTTTCCAATTCTGCATATGTAGCATAACCAGTTATGATGTGCTTGGTTTATCCGTAAGTTGTGTAGGTTGTGTAAGTGTTGATTTGAGTATACATTATGTTATATGTAGGTCGTGAACGGTGTATCTGCAAATTGTGTAAGTTGTGTAGGTATTAATCTGAGTCAAATTTATTTTGTGTGTAAGTTGTTTAGAAGTTAAGTTGCATATGTGTAGTGATATTAATGGTTTTGTAGTGGTATATTTGTACCGTATGTGTAGCTTGACTAATTGTTCCGTTAACGCAACGATTTCTGATGTGATATTAATGGTTTTGCATATGTGTAGTGATATTAATGGTTTTGTAGTGGTATAATGAAAGCACGTTTAACGTGTTCTGATGTAGTTATTCATAGTTCAATACACCATATATTTTTGTTGTAATTATTTTGTTTAGTGGGTGTGGTAGTTAGTTTTGATAAGACATATAGTGAAAACAATTCTGAAACCTGGGTGTTGTGATGTTTTACACAAATTGATAAGTTTTTTATGTGTATATGTTTAGGTTGTGTAGGAAAACAATAAGTAACGTATGGAGTCCCTTGTTTCATTCCCAAGCTGCTTGTCATTAACCCTAGTGCAAAATTCGACCCTTCATCTGAAATTGATAACTAAATCGACGAATTTAACTAGAATGATTCTACAATTTTTCATCGTTGTTGTTAATCACGATGGTTTGCAGCCTAATTTGGGTTTTTTTTACATCGACCTAACCTACACAATGATTCAAGGTATGTAGGATAATTACATGTGTTTGTTTCAATCAAAGTATAAAATACTAGTGTAGGAGTTAATAATTGTAGATATTAGATGATGTACATTGTTAATTTTGCCTATTTAGCTTGTTTTATGAGTATGTTTTTTTTTTTTTGCATTCGTGTTGTTTTGGTAAAGAAAGGTATAAAAAAACCCTACTAACTATATTATATATTGTGGGTTATTATTTGGATGTTTGGTTATTACTCTAATTTTTTGGTGTAGGTTTCCAATTCTGCATATGTAGCATAACCAGTTATGATGTGCATGGTTTATCCGGAAGTTGTGTAGGTTGTGTAAGTGTTGATTTGAGTATACATTATGTTATATGTATGTCGTGAACGGTGTATCTGCAAATTGTGTAAGTTGTGTAGGTATTAATCTGAGTCAAATTTATTTTGTGTGTAAGTTGTTTAGAAGTTAAGTTGCATATGTGTAGTGATATTAATGGTTTTGTAGTGGTATATTTGTACCGTATGTGTAGCTTGACTAATTGTTCCGTTAACGCAACGATTTCTGATGTGATATTAATGGTTTTGCATATGTGTAGTGATATTAATGGTTTTGTAGTGGTATAATGAAAGCACGTTTAACGTGTTCTGATGTAGTTATTCATAGTTCAATACACCATATATTTTTGTTGTAATTATTTTGTTTAGTGGGTGTGGTAGTTAGTTTTGATAAGACATATAGTGAAAACAATTCTGAAACCTGGGTGTTGTGATGTTTTACACAAATTGATAAGTTTTTTATGTGTATATGTTTAGGTTGTGTAGGCAAACAATAAGTAACGTATGGAGTCCCTTGTTTCATTCCCAAGCTGCTTGTCATTAACCCTAGTGCAAAATTAGACCCTTCATCTGAAATTTATAACTAAATCGACGAATTTAACTAGAATGATTCTACAATTTTTCATCGTTGTTGTTAATCACGATGGTTTGCAGCCTAATTTGGGTTTTTTTTACATCGACCTAACCTACACAATGATTCAAGGTATGTAGGATAATTACATGTGTTTGTTTCAATCAAAGTATAAAATACTAGTGTAGGAGTTAATAATTGTAGATATTAGATGATGTACATTGTTAATTTTGCCTATTTAGCTTGTTTTATGAGTATGTTTTTTTTTTTTTTTGCATTCGTGTTGTTTTGGTAAAGAAAGGTATAAAAAAACCCTACTAACTATATTATATATTGTGGGTTATTATTTGGATGTTTGGTTATTACTCTAATTTTTTGGTGTAGGTTTCCAATTCTGCATATGTAGCATAACCAGTTATAATGTGCATGGTTTATCCGTAAGTTGTGTAGGTTGTGTAAGTGTTGATTTGAGTATACATTATGTTATATGTATGTCGTGAACGGTGTATCTGCAAATTGTGTAAGTTGTGTAGGTATTAATCTGAGTCAAACTTATTTTATGTGTAAGTTGTTTAGAAGTTAAGTTGCATATGTGTAGTGATATTAATGGTTTTGTAGTGGTATATTTGTAGCGTATGTGTAGCTTAACTAATTGTTCGGTTAACGCAACGATTTGTATGTGGATATATGTAGTAATATCTCTGCACTACATTTAAAGAAATCTCTTAGTTCCTACACCGTACGTTATGAATAATATGATGATCGGTGTAAGTGGTATTATGAACAATTGTAGAATGTGTATGTATATTCATAATTCTTAAAATGATGAGTTGCAACCAAGAGATGGCAAAATGAACAGATTTGGTAATAAGACAAAATTGATTTAAGTACATGTTAAATTGTGTTGGGTTGACACCAAAATTTCTTTCTTCACTATTTGAATTTTATAAAAAGTTGATGAATTAAATATAAGTAAGTTCAAAGTCTGAAAACCTACATTAAAGTATCAGTATTATATTATGTTTTGAAATTAGGGATTTTATGTTCAAAGTGTATTTTGTTAAGAACAAATGTATGATTGAATTCTTATGTTATGTATACTTATATGTGTAATATTTTTTTGTTATATCATGGCGATTCAAGTCTGGTGCATCGTGGTCTATAAAGGTGTTATGTATGTGTGTAGGTATAGTATAATGATTTGTTTATTAAATAATGATTTGCTAGTTTAGATGTGCAGGTATTTGATGACTTATATCCCATTTGAAATTATAATGAAGGATGATTCAAATAAATATTTTCCTTGCTGACATGATTTTGGTAGTTACTAAGTTGAGACTTAATTGAGGTAATTGATTTGGGATTGGATTGTGAGGTAATTGGTGATATGTGTAGGTTTTTTATATGCTTTTTTATAGTGTTGTTGGTTGTGTAGGAATCTTATGCTTTGTGTAGGTATATGATGATCTGTGTAGGTGTATGTTAGATTTTTAGGTGTATGATGATCTTTGTAGGTGTATGTTAGATGTGTAGGCATACGCCTAGAGTGTAGGTATATGATGATTTGTGTAGACATATTATAATATAAGATGTGTAGGTTTTGTATATGTGTGTAGGAATACTACACTTATTGGTGTAGTTATTTCTATTATGACCGATTTGTTAATATTATAATGATGATATGTGTAAGTGTTTCAAAAATGTTAAACCTATATACTTAATTTAGATGCATAATTGATAATTCATTTGTATGTTTAACTTATTAGTATTTTAGTCGCTTAATGTTATTTTATTTTATGCAGAAGAAATATTTTGTAAGTTACTTGTGTATCGTTGGGCATTCGAGGGCAGACGTGATGCTTTCTTTGACACAATTTGGTTAAAGACAAAATGGATACACCCGAAAACTACGAAGACTTTAGAATTCTTACAATATATAATGTTGGATTGTTGCGTTTAAGGATTAAAGATGTGGCGAAGAGTTATCGTTTCAAAGATAAACAATAAAAAATTAGATATTTTGAAGGTTCTAAGTTGGCTTGACTTTTATGTTAATGAAGGATTATATCGATAATGACCACTACTTATTAATTTTAACTAATTCATTGGTTGTAATATTTTATTTAAAATAAGTTGTAGAAACCTAATGTTTTATTAACTTGTTTTGGCCTTTTTATAAGGTTTGAAAAATTTAAACTCATGGATGTAACTTTTGGTTTAATATAATTGAATGATGTTGAAAATTTTGTAGGAAACCAATGTAGGTAACACTACACAACAAAATTTTTAAGAGCTAATCACCCGTCTAATTATACTATTGTTACAAAATAACGAAAAACTTGAATTTATACTCAAGCATAGAAAAATTATAATAGAAAATTCAAATGATTAAAATTGTTAAAACTATAACAAATGAATACAAACTAGTTGAAATAAACTACATATAATAGTAGACGACTCTCGTCAGATTTCAAACTGCATAGAATAGTAGACGACTCTCGTCAGATTGATTACCGATGAATACAATGAACAAAGAAAAAAAAATTTATTGTAGAATTAGGTAAGTAGATGTTGCAATGCAAATGGTATCACAATTTCCTACAAGGCTTGATTAGAAGAAAGTTAAAATCCTTTGTACTTAAATAAATCCTTCAGTCCCCTGTACTTGTTCAATTCCTCCTATTTGTGATTTCTTTGCGTTTGGACGTATTGTTGGGTGCATCCAATGTATTCCCAGAAATGTTAAAAAAAATATCAGGGTTATGATCATCTTTGTATTTCTAATAAAATGGAAATTTATTTTATGATTTTTTTTAAAACAAACATTAGAAACCATTAATACATTTTCTAATCCAATGCCCACTTAATGCGGTTTGACATGTTTCCTACACTGCATACTATTCCCTACACTATCCCTACTTTGTATATATGTGTAGGAATATTATCATGATATGTGTAGGTTTTGTATATATGTGTATGAATATGCCCACAATTCTAAAGCCTAGCTTGGCGTTACTCTTCAAGCAACTACTAATGATTCAATGAACTTTTAAGAAGTTGCACTCTTGTTCATCTAAAGATTGGTAATTTTGCCTCTTGTTGTTCAATATATCCCTGCAGCTTCAAGGGATAAATCTAACTCATTTTATGTATCTCATTCAAAACTTTGCAAATTCAAGGAAATTTAACAGAAGTTTATTAGTTGTTTTTTACATGTAAAGTTATACATAATCAATAAGTAGATGCCTATAGTATCTAACAGCATGATAAAATATGGGCTTTTATATTAGTGGATGGAAGCTACTTTGTTTGTACCCTTAAATCCTTAAGCATGCTCGTAGATTAACTAAAAACTCATACACAGTTACCAGATTAACTGATATGTTTTTTTGAAGATAGCAAATAACTAAAATCAAATACATTATAAATAACAGTAAAACTACCTACATACATTAACAATTAACAATATGATTATCTGCATCAACAAACACTTCTATACATTAATGTAATTATGATTGTATTTTCAAATAAGCATCTAATACTTAATAAATTGGATATTTTAATAAAAAAATAATAATAAACCTGAGACATACTCAGATACTTAACAAATCTCCGGGAATTCAATAGAAACCAAACCGAAATGTAATATAATGCACATTAAATGTCTAGTAACTAATAATCCCATATAAAATCAAATTAAAGGTAGTACAATAAAATCCAATTTGTTATACTTAACACTAAACCTAAAAACTAAAAATTAAAAAGATAAATAGGTGAATATAAAATTTAAATTAATATTAAGAAATTGAATGAAACCTGAATTTGCTGAGTTTGATTAGATGTATCATCTTGTTCTGATTCGCGTCGCATACTGAATTAAACAACATCGAAATCGATTTAGGGCAGAATAAAATTATGCTTAACCATCGATTGATAAATAAGATTCGAATTAGACATATCCGATTTAATATTAATCTACAATGAGTTTTGAATTATCGATGGTGTTGATGGAAATCTGGGATTGTGAAGAAGGTCGATGTCTATGTTCTTGAGCTATTGATGTCGGGATTAACAGATAATATTTGCCAAAGATATAAAAATTATTTGAAACCTTTACAACTAATAATTAATTATTACCAAATATAAGAATAAAACAGATTACCAATATACCCTTATATATAATTTAAAGAAAAATAAAAAGAAAATACATGATTGGTTGTAATTACTTCTCGCATTTCTTGCACTAAGAATACTTCGGAAAAGAACCTAAACCTATATATATATATATATAGAGAGAGAGAGAGCAAGGTTATAATAAACACACCCCACCCTAAAATAAAACACACCGCACAATAAACACACTTTCCATATACATCGTCTGATCAACCTATCTAACGCACTATATTACGTTTTACACTTTTTATACGCATTCTACTTCTTATCATAACCCCACCCTATATGTACACACACACATATATATACATATATATATACATATATAAACATATATATATGTGTGTGTGTGTTTACGCAAAAACTTGTGAAAACTCACACACATGTGTTGTTGACAAAATATATAATTTTAAACATGTTGCAGGTTGATATGATGAAGTGTCAGGACAAGGAAACTAATTATACCTTAGGATTATTATATTGAATAATATTTGTTTTATTTAGATTTAATGTTGTTTGTCTCATTATCAAACTATTTGTGTACATGCGAAATTATAGAATAAAAATAAATATATTGTCACTATTAATAGTGTTACGAGCTTGTGAGTGATCTTTATGTTGCACCCCGGCGTATTCCGCTTAAAAATGGGGTGCTGCAGATTGGGATCAGAGGTGTGACTATATGATAGGTGATTAGACGTAACGACATAGTATAGTTATAGTTTATTTTAGGGCCCCAAATTTCATGTATAGTCTATGTGCTATGTGTCTACACTTTTATTTAAAGTTCATTCATACGATCGAATTTATATTTATAATATTTTATAGCGTCACATGTACACACATTCACAAACAAACTCCAAGGCTTACGCATAAAAACAAAGATTTTCATACATTTTTACAATCGATTTTTTTCTTCGGTTTTTCGATATTTCTTCTTTTTATAGACGGTTATTCGTTTTCCGAACTCCTGACACCAAAGTTATTGAAACCTATGGATAATCAATGGGCATAAATCCCAATCAGTCACGGGACCCGATTGCTTACCTAGAGAGTTCGTAAAGGGCGTGAAACTTATTAGGCCAAAACATACCACACCCAATTCCATATGAATCACAATTTTAAATCTTTCATTGTGACCATGTCCTCTTTGTGAAAGGAATATGGTTACACTCCTAAGGATGTTACACAAGTCATGGTTGTTCATGTGATGTGTGATGTGTGGGTAAAAGAATCAGTTTTAAGTGTTTAGTTTTCTGTATGTTAAGTGTTTTTTATATATCGAACGCGAGTACTTTGTGCGGTTTTATTTTTACTCGCGTTCGGAGCTTAAAGGAACTAATTTGGAGCAATTAGGATGGCAAGTAACTGAGTTATTGGCAAAAAGGAAGCAATCAGGGGTGTTCGGAAGTGATTCGTGCGCATCTAAAGTAAAACGGGCATATCCGGGCCTAGAAAATGAGTTACGTAACTCATAAAATATGAATTTTGGCTTTCTCAATGAGAAGAATATGAAAATGGACTAATAGGAGACGTAAGGCAGAGGCTGACGGCCCCAGCCATAGGCTACAGCCATGTCTGATGAGAAGTGTGTTTTAGGCTTGTTTTCTTCCATATTTAAGTCCAGTTAAACCTTAAGTCGATAATTATTCATACCCTAGCCACCAATGGCAATTTTGGGGCCATTCCTAACCATCCTAACATCTACCAATCATCATAATCATCCATGTTATGATCATTGCAACAATCAACGAAGCTATTCAAGATCAACCCCCTCGTGACCACTTTAGGTGTAGGGTTTTATGTAAATTTACTTTGATCAGATTCTATGAGATTTAATGATTATGAAATTGATTGAATGTGTTAATTGATCTTGTTTACTTTATCAATCAGTTGTTTAAACAGTTTGTGTTTTTGGTTATCAAATCTTGCATCACTTATATGGTTATGTTCATCAACATTTAGGGTTAGTTCCTGTGTCATTGAACCAATAATTGTTAGTCAATGAAATATAATTGATTTTCCTAATATGAAACTGGTAATTAAGTAGATCGGGTTCAGTTGTGTCAACAAATCGGTTAGGGTATCGTTTGTCATCACAACCAAACTAATAGGTCTAGTAATTACTGCGCATTTGATTTATTTGAATATGTGATTAGTTGGTAATCACATTACATGAACCTAAGTGAATAACTTTTCTCATACTTGAGAATTCCTATGAGCTTCAATCAATTGATTAATTCATTTAAATTGATCACTGAATCTAGTTATATGATATATGTATGTGTATAATAATCAGCATTAGGTTAACGAAGTGTTGAGTAATCACTTAGACATAGTAATGGCAAGGAGAGAATAATATATAAACACTTATACTAATATGCAGGCTGATCCGCCTATTTATAGAAGACGAATGCCATTCGTTATACTTGCGTAACGAATGGCCTTCACTCGTCCTCATTACATAAATAACAAAATGGTATAGCGAATTACTCATTCGCTATACCCATTCGTCAACATTCCATGAAGACTGGATACATATCATTAACGATTACGGTCCATTCATTAAACATCCTTAACGAATGGAAGGTGATAAATACTATTCTTCTCATTCGTTAAACATCCTTATCGAATGAGCCATAACAATAACGAATGAGACTTATAAATTACCAAAATGCCCTTACATTAAAATAATAATAAATTACAAACAATTACAAAGACTCGAGACAGCCAAAACCGTGCACTAACAAACACCCCCTCGTCTCGTGCTCTTTGACTTTAAGTTACTTAAACCTCTTCGACTTCCAGTCAGCACAACACGTGACACACACGAAGAACGCATTGGAATTGCATAGCCCGATCATAGTCTTCATGATTTGCAAAGAGAATCTTGTTTTTGAACAGCAACTCATTGTCTGTCTCGGTTAAATTCACGATCCACATAGGATCTATGACTCGTATAAAATTAGCTTTCAGCCCTTTTCCCAGAACAATGACTGCCTTGGCCGTTTTGTTGTCGTAGTACCACCGATTAAATGGCAGATGAAGATCTTGCGAGCTCTTCACCGGTACTCTCTTCAAAGTCTTTGGCGGTATTACTTTAAAAACAAGCTTCCTCCACCCAGTAAGAGGATCAATCTCATTGATGTATTTCCTGGTTGGCACTTTCGGTTTAAAGAACTTGAACCTATCGTTGACCTCAAAGAGCAGATCTTGATGAAACCATCCTGCTAATCGATTTCCACCACGGTTATTAAACGGCCGATTGGCGAGCGTTCGCACGTCCCACCTCGGCAATGAGAGAACATCAGTAATACATTGAAAGTACTAAACGACGTTCTCCCACTTAATAATACAAACCCTTAACCCCAAATCGTATAACCAAGAAACGATGTCACCTTTGACGGTTTGCACGACTTTGAATGTAGTCTTCTGATTTGCTTTGGCACGTGCACTGACATCCAGCTTGTGTTCATGATAAATATATCTATAGGATTCAATGATCTTCGAAGTCAGGGATTTTTTGTGATTCCCAAACCAACCCTCGGCATTAGGATCCAACGAGCTTGACCCCTTTGCTGACACCTTTTCTTTCTTCTTGGTTTTATTCTCGAGATAATCTTCGGCAGCTTTGACGTACTCTTCAATGAATGTTGGAACACCCTGATCAACATCTGAACGATGATACAGATCAGGGTACTCCTATGCCGCCATGTCTTCAATCTCGATCTACTCTTCTACATAAATAAACGACGTATTCCCATATGGAATACTAGTATCAGCTTCAACCTCCTCATCATTAGATACCTCTACATCCTCCTCAGCCTCTAACACATCCAACTCTTTATTATTCAATCCCAACAATAAATATATTTGATCACGATTCAAGTCATGATCAATGAACTCACCCTCCTCGATCTCATAAGCATTTGCTGTACTCATCACCAAACCTCTTTTAAAATCCATAAATAGTATAGTGTTGGCTTTGATCGACTCAATAGGCTTGACATTAGTAGTATCTTGATAGACTACTATTTCACCAGCTGCATTTAGATCCTTATCTTTATCATCGTTCTTCAATTTCCTTAATGCATTGTCTTTTCATGTTAATTGAAGAATAAGGTCCTCATGTTCCTTTATCCTCTCCCCCCTAATACGTAACAATCTCACCTAACTCTTTCGTCTCCTTTTTACAGAATGAGATATAACTCATTAACCATCGTTGATTCATCAACATTTGATCATGTTGTTGAAGATCAAATGTCATCTGATTCTTGTATAAATGAATCAAACTATGAAGCATATCCATCTGCTGTGTAGACGGCAAGGTGTGAACTGAAGATGGTACAGGCTACACCGGACCTTGTGGATGACTAATTCTCATAAATGATAGAGTCGAAAGTTGGTTCGGCATCATTGTAGGAGCGGGAGTAGTGACCATTCATGTCATAGGAGGTATAGGCATGGGAGATAGAATCGATTGAGGAATCAAGCCAAACCTCAGATCGGATGTTGCTGTTGTCGTAAGTAATTTCCGGGGTTCTAACAGTAAGTGACACCACTGGCCTTTGTTGTATAGACGACCTAGGCACTTGTGGACGTATCTCCACACCCGAATCGTGCCTAATCCGATGCTTTGGCGGTTGATCTTGAAGCTTTTTCTTGTCCTTGCGCTTACGTTTAGTAGCATATGAACTGGTTGTCTCAACTTCAGCACGTCGTCTATCACCCCCACTTCCACAGTCTCCACCCTCATGATTACCACATCATCACCATCGTTCCCACCTGGTCCCTCTTCACATTCAGAATCCGAGTCGTCATGGATCCAACGATCATTAAATAGGACATATATAATCCGGATTAACCAAATCACCAATTAGTCGTTTGGTTGTTGAACGATCTTCTGGAGCTTGTCTACGATATATCTTCATTCTCTTCATCGTATCAGTTGTCATGTGTTCTAATTTCAACACATCATTTTCTAAGGACTGAGCAATCACCAGATCATGAATCAAGTCCTAAATATAAGCTGCACGAATCGTGGATACATGAGAAACTTGTTCCGACGATTCTTAACCAAACAGTTCTCCTTCAGATAGTAGAAGATAAGCTTAGAGAAACTGAACGGTTTGTTCATATAAGAGAGACGAAGGCGGATTTGAGAATTATCCAACATTCGTCAAAGCCACCTTTTCGTCCCAAGGCAATGAATCAAAACGTGTAGTAAGTACTTGTATGGAGCACACAACTACACCTTGTTCTATTGGGTACGCTCAAGGTCTCCAGTATAGAACAGTCTCCGAAATAACACACACGTATCAACGCCATATCGAATTCACATGGAAGATCCATGTTGTTAGCAAATCTTAGCACCCGATGTATCACACCAGGAGTGATAGTGATAGTCTTCTTGTTGATCTCAGCAGCGATGTGGTTCTCGGACTCCACATACTTAGCTGAATCACAGAAAGGATGTATTACGCTAAAATGTACGGGGACGGACATCAGCGGTTACAGCATGATAAATCCGGGATCGGCGTATGAATGTAAAAATGTCTACAAAGACATCTTGATCAGCAAAATTATCCTACACAAACGAATAATAATGTGCTTCTTGTCATACACTAACGCAGGAGCAGCTTGAGCTTGTTGTTGTTGTGTAGGAGGTTGTTCTTGTTGAGCAGTGGGTTGTGGATTGACAACTCGTACATCTTGGTTCATTTTATCAGCCACTACTATAAATACACAAACCTGAGGACTAGTAACGTAAACTTTATTAACTTAAAATCAAATTTACATTCAATACTTAGTGAAAATTTTGATTATAGTGAAGTATCATTTGTTATGACGAATGGACATATTCATTATATTTCAGTGACGAATGACTATGTAACGAATGTACATGAACGAATAAGATCATTCGTGTAATATGTAAGATGAACGAGGAGTCTATTCGTTACAAAGATAACACGAATATAGGTTATTCGTGATTGAGACTCAACGAATGGGATCATTCATTATAGTTCAACACGAATGATCAGCTATTCGTTATGCATAACGAATAGTTTACTATAATTATCTAACTTTGACCCCAGAAGTCAAAGTCAAAATTAATAAGAACTCAGATAGTCAACATGCATTCAAATTTTTAATTAAACCATGAAACACGATGAATCTATACACAAGTTATATCAACAAACTCGGAATGACGTCCTTGAGCAAACCTGATCAATCAATTACCCAAACATCATATTTTACTAGTACTATTGACCAGTACATTAACCAAAGTAATAAATTGATAAATTGGCCTAGAAAATGTGGACGAGATTTGACGAAATTCATTGCGTGTGAATCGTCTATACCTTAGGTTTCTTAAATGATCAATGAAAATCGGTTTAATGATGTTCGAAAATTCTGGAAAACTTTTGCAAGAGGTTCTTTCTGTTTTTGCTATAAACGAGAGGAACAAATGAACCGATTCGTTCACCCCTGTTCATTATAAGGGACAAAATTTCACGCAATCCCAGACAAATGAATGAACCCATTCGTTAATTCAAAATTAACGAATGGTTCACATTCGTTAACCCCGTTAACGAATAAAAAATAAGTTACATTTCATAAAGAATCAACCAATATTCGATCTTCATTCGTTATCATTATTACTGATGAATGAGGTCATACGTTAGTAGAGTGAGCGGAAGTGAATAGGATAGCGAATGAGTGCATTCGTTATACTGTTTAAGGCACGAATGACCATCAATCGTTATCAACAACTTTCGCGAATGGGTTCTATTCGTTATGAATGCTCTCAACGAATATGAACAATAAAAAAAATATTCATTTTTTGGATTTTCATGAATTAAATAGTGCATCGAAACACGTGTCCTTATGAACTTTAGCATAAAACTTATTAACACTCGGAGTAAGATGCAATACCTTAATGTGCTTTGCGTTTAAAACACATAAGTCACATGAAATAACTTAAAAAACCAGGTAACTTCAACTTTAAATAAAAGACTTAAATTAAATTAAATTAAATAAAAAATATGGGAAAATCTTTTTGTTATTTTCTTTTTCAAATTAGTACCCTTTAGCTAGAAAATAGAAAATAACGCAGAAAACAAAATAAAAACACAATATATATATATATATATATATATATATATATATATATATATATTACTAAACACATAACGAATGAGCACATTGTTGAAACCCTATACAAGCCAAGATCTAGCCACTAACATCAAAACATCAATACGAAAAACACGAGATCGATACGTTAAATACTGTTCATTACGTTAACGGTGGAATATATACATTATGGTGAATAACTTAAGCTAGAGGGAATCCGGCATAGTAATGGTATGGAATAACATAGGCTCGGATCTCTAATAAATTATGAATAGGAACTGCCTACAAATAGGCCATTAGCTCCCATTCGTTAAGTTGGTCTCATTCGTTATACTGTAGTAACGTATGAGACACCACTCGTTATACCTTGATAACGAAGGGTAACACCTTAACGTATAGCCATCATTCGTTATATCTTCATAACGAATGGGCTAATAACTTAACGAATAGCCTAGTTAACTAACGCATGGACCCATTCGCTATACAATCCATAGCGAATGGTCGTTTTACATTAAATATACAGACTAATCTATTTACAACTTATTCGATCGGTTACGGACACCAAATCATGTACTAACAGTTTATGGGTAATTAAAAGTAATCGTGTGTTATTAAATCGTCTTTACTAAACCGCTTGACATCGTTTGTCCGCCTAAAATAATAATTATTTATTTATGTGTTTCACTTGCACTTTCTATTGATTCCTTGTGGAGACGACCTTAGTTACCCATACTAGTTATAGGTATTTAAGATTATACATGCATGTTTTTTATTAGACCACAAATTCTACATCAAAATGGCGCGGGTGCCGGGGACTCAACGCGCAAAGTGCTAGTTTAGTTTAGTTTCTTGTTTTTTTTTATTGTTATAAGTTTTATGCTTGGTATTTGTGTGTCTCATGTGTGTAGGTCACTCAAGATGACGTGGATTTGGGTTTATGACCCACATGAGATATAAAGTCGTGGAGGATGATGACTTGAACAATCCACATTCATATCATGAACCATGATGTGTTGTAAAACACACTTACTTTCCTTATGATTTTATCATGGTTTTTATGCTTAATTGTTTATTTTATGAAAGTATTGGGGGTTAAGTGCAATAATTTACAAAGTTTAAATGTTAATTGTTGGTTTTTGAAAGATGGTGAAAAAAGAGTTAAGTTGGAAGATTCTAGGGGCCTTTTTGGTCAAGTTTCAAAACTACAGCTCAAGGCCCGACCCAAGCCCAAAAGTTAGAAGCCTTAAATGATATTATATTAAGTTAATTAACTTAATTTTCAGCTATATAACAGCCCTAAATCCCAAAATTCAGCAGCCCCAATTCTGCCCACAACTTGCGATCGACAGCAGCAAAGGGAGAAAGAAAAAGAGTTTAGCGGCTAGGGTTTTGTGGTTGTGACGGCTGGAGAGGAAGAAGAACACCAAGGAGAGTCTTGTGCAGCTGCTAGGCATCATCTAAACTCATAATCTCAGCCATAAATCATAAGTATTCATTCATAAACTTTATCTCTTGTTCAAGAACCCTAACTAGTTGAACTTGATCTTTTTGTTGGATTGTTTTGCAAGTAACTTAGAGATTGACTTGTGTTTGACTGTTCTTGATCATTGAATGAGTTTTATTATGTTTATGTTGAGTTATATGATGTTTAATTTGATATATTGCTGCTGTACAAAATCAATGATTAGCTAATCTTGTTTGTTCTACCTAGGTTTGATGAATATTGTTAGGTTTTGACTAGTAATATGGATTGTTAATGATCATGGCTTAAATTGTTAATGTAAAGTTTGATTTAACAGTAAATTAGATTGTGTTTAGTGGCTGTGTTTTTTTATTATACCTAATAACCTTGTGCTTTAATTAATTGAATCGGTTTTGATTAGTTGTTGCATGTTTAAGGCTCTTTACTTTGTGTTTAGGGTTTATTTGCGAGAAGTACAACCGTAGGGATAAGTGGGTAAATTAATTAGATAAAATCAGTTGTGAAACACCTTCTTAGAGACCGAGAGGTGATAAGAAGTAAAATCGTCTCATTACTTTTACTTGTTAGAATTAAGATCGCGCGAGAGCGGGTTTTGTTCTTGTCGGGTTTGGGTGTTTGAGCGATTAGTTTGTCTAGTTTAAGTTAAGTTGAATTGTTCCTCTATCCTTGGTTGCGTAGTATTCGTTTCCATTAGGCTAGTGTGTCGGTGAGACCGAGAGGTGAGTCGGCATTAGAACACGTTAATAATTTGTTTTCCCGGTTTGTTCTTAAAATCAACTAAGATAAGTTTGAGTTTGTTAGTGAGACCGAGAGGTGATCTGACCTTCTTGAGGGAACCTTAGTTGTGTCATCCTTTAGAACCGGTGTCGTGAGAGTTTTTAATCCATTGTCTTGTCATCTCCTTCAATATGATTCTTACCTAGGTAGACGTTTTTATCACTGCAGTCAAAGTTTCCGAAGTTTTATCAAAAGTTTTCATTTAGTTAAGTTAAGTAGTTAAATCAAATCTAAAAAAATCAATTAAATATTTTGGTGAGTCTTGGTTAGAGTTTAGTGATTATAAACGTTTTCACTTGTCTTCAAGTTCGATATCCGGACTTTCCTCATCTGTGTTATACGCAACCGGTACACTTGCCGTTTGTGTGAACTAGGATAGATTGTTTGGTTTTTAAATCTTAGTTGCGACTT
The DNA here is from genome assembly GCF_021521415.1 of Bidens hawaiensis. Classification (NCBI taxonomy): domain Eukaryota; kingdom Viridiplantae; phylum Streptophyta; class Magnoliopsida; order Asterales; family Asteraceae; genus Bidens; species Bidens hawaiensis. The sequence goes on from NW_027496813.1 coordinate 174,898, forward strand.
GTGTTTTATATATATATATATATATATATATATATATATATATATATATATATATATATATATATATATATATATATATATATATATATTCGCACATCAAGTTTTTGGCGCCGTTGCCGGGGACACGGTTTGAGGCGTATTAAGAACGACTCGAGTTAGGACTTGCCTTGTTTAGTACTTGTCTTTCTTATTTGTTTTGTTTGTTAGTTTAAAATAGTTTAGCTAATTATAGTTTCTTTTATTTATTTTAATAGTTGTATGCGACGTACTCGATCTCTAGGACCACAAGAAATTGAAGGATTTCCCAAACCAGAGAGAGAGCTTTTTGAGAGACGTCGTACAAAACCGTCTTCCAGTTCATCTACATCCGTCGGTAATACGTTCTCTTCTCCGACTTTTTCTGAACCCGTCATTAGGGATAAGATTATGGGCGACGCGAATCCACCACCGAGGAGGACAGTTGCAGACCAGGCCCGTCCGGTCGATGCTGGCACGAGATCCAGCATTGCTCCACCAGCTATAGGAGTTCAAACGACTTGGCAGATTCCATCTAATGTTCTGAACACGATTGCTCATTCTGCTCAATTTCACGGGTTACTCAATGAGAACCCACATGCTCATATCACTCGCATTAGACGAATTTGCGACACATTTCATCTAGCCGGAGTATCCGAAGACGCCATCAAACTCCGAATCCTTCCGTTCTCACTCGTTGATCATGCGAGTCTGTGGCTTGAGTCCCTCCCACAGGGATCCATTGCTACTTGGGCTGCCATGCAGACCCAATTTCTTGAAAAATACGATCCTCCGGCTAAGGCCGCTCGTTTGCGTAACCAAATTCATTTTTTCCAGATGGAGGACACTGAGAGCTTCTACGAGGCGTGGGAAAGGTTCAAAAATCTACTTGCGTTATGTCCAAACCATGGCCTACAAGACTGGGCGGTTGTTGAGAAGTTCTACAACGGAGTGACGTACGCAACTCAGAGTATGTTTGACACAGCTGAAGGAGGTAACCTACTGACAACGAAGGATATGGATGAGTGCATTGCCTTGTTTAACGGTTTAGCCATGAGTGGATACCAGCGACCACCAGTTAAGAGTACCAAAACCGTCGATTCCCTATCACGCGACATGCATTCGGTCGACACGAGCACCGCACTTGCGGCACAAGTTGAAGCGTTAGCAAAGATCGTGAAGGACTTGCAGGTAAAAGTAAGTTATGCGAGATCTGTAGAG